>NC_069503.1:679763546-679976046 GCF_027579735.1 Bombina bombina
GGAACTGGTTGACTACCTGAACAATGAGTTGGGCTTGAAGTTCACCTTTGAATGGCATAAAAACCCATCAATTATTTGGATGCAACTTTGACTGGAGATACTGATTCCAATAGAATTATTTCATCCCTCTATTGTAAGCCTATCTCCGGGAACACCCTACTGCATGCCAACAGCAGTCATCCCCAACATGTGTTTAAGGGAATAGCGAAAGGTCAATTTATGCGAATTAAACGCAACTGTTCCCAGAGACAGGACTACCTCAGAGAGAGTGAAGATCTTCGTAGACTAATGTTGGAAAGGAATTACCCAGAGAAGGTAATCAACAGAGCACGTTCTGAGGTTAATCAGATGGAGAGGTCTCAACTATTTTTTCAGACAAAGTAGTTAAAAGGGACACCTAAGGCTCGCAGTAAACCTACCCTAGTGACGCTTACTCAAATCAGTATCACCAGGTATGCAACATCATTAGAAAAAACATTCCCATCTTGCGTGGGGATAAAATCCTACGCAAGGTGATCAATGATGGTTGCAACTTTGTGTATAAAAGAAATTTGACTCTAGGAAATTTATTGTCTCCTAGTTTACTTAAAAGTGAAGAACGTAGGAGCTCATGGTTACATTTTAAAGGCACTTTAAATGTGGTAAACGGTCATGTAGTTCATATGACCATATTAAAATAGCCACTACGTTTTCCTCAGCCACCAGCGCAGAAACATTTGAAACTAAGGGATGTGTCAAATGTGGCAGCAAATACGTAGTGTACCTAATTGAGTGTACTTCGTGTTGTCGTCAATATGTAGGAAGAACTACTAGAGAGGTAGGGACACGTATTAAAGAACATCTGTCCCATATCTCAAATGAGAGAGAAGTGTCAGCACTATCTAAACATTTTCTGGAGGTTCATAATGGGGATGTTGGGTCCTTCAGGTGGCAGGCAATCGAGCAGATTCTCAAACCCCCAACAGGTGGGGACAAATGCTGTATATTTTCCAGACAGGAGATATACTGGATCTATAAGCTTGGTTGCCTGCTACCTGTGGGATTCAACTCAGAATTTGATATTATCAACTATTGGCAACACTGAATAGGAAGTGGATTGTTCACTGGACTTTTTATGATTTTTAGCAATTCACATCTATATTTTTGTATATCCTCTAATTTTCACGGTCCATTAAGTCATATCTAGTCTAACCTGTACTCATATCCAATAGGTATTTATAGCATATTTTCCAATAGTATCACTAATATTAAGTATCCGTATATGCTTAATTTTGATACTTAACTACTTCCTGTGGTTTTGATAAATATATGTATTCATTACATATTATATTCATCAACTCTCTCTCTCTCTCTCTATATCTATATATATATATATATATATATATATATATATATATATATATATATATATAATAAAGGGTTAATTTATGTGAGCATTTGTTTTTATGTACCTCCCAAGGGAGGAGTTAATGGTTTTAAATAGTTACACCTGTTAACATGCTTTATGTCTAGGACTACAGCCTGTATGGCTGAAACCGGTCAGACGTTTCAATGATAGCTCTCATTTCTATATGGAGTATGTCATTTTTGGAGTTTTTTAAAAGTATTCAATAACTTTTTTGATTATTTTACACAGCACTCCTTTTTTTCTTGCTGGGACGCCTTGGGAACTTTTTTTCGTTATTATTTATGGAGTACTGGGACTCCATTCCTGCATCTCAGTGCGCAGCAAGCTAGGGCTGTCTTTTGCATAACGTCAGGTTTAGAGAAGGAGTCACGGGACACATTCTGGAGTCAAGCTGAGCAGAGGTGGAGCGGGACACACATCAGGAGGGATCGTAGCGGAATTCCTGCACAGTGTAACACGAGCCGGACTGGGTCCACGGACACCGGACAAAGGAAACTGGTAATATAAGTTGCCTTCTGTGGCTGTATCAAAAGGGTATTTTGCGTCTGCACTACTAGGGCTTGATACCACCAGATGTGGGCCCATGTTATTTAAGGCTGAGAGCAAACCCCGCTAGCCATACTTTGAAACTTTTTGCTTCTTGCTATTTACCTACTTGCTCGTTTGCACCACCACTACATACAAGAAGCTTTGAACATTTCAACACACACGTTGTGATAAATATTATACTGGCTTAGCTCACTCTGCATGTTGCTATGGTAACGGCTTGTAACTCCATGACGCCCACTTTTTACTGTACTGTTTTTTGTTTCTCTGTGTCATACTATATAACATATCACAAGTTTTATTATAGTTCATAAGGGCCCCAAAGTGCTTTAAATTGACGTTATGGTTTCTTTTTGGTTTGAGCCCATACTATTTGAATACAAACACCTGCTATGTTTATGTTATATAAAATTAGAAATGGAGGTTTACCATTTGGAATCGAAAAGTGGTCCCCTGCTGTTCATGACTGGCTTCTGTAGCTTTCTACCCTCTGTAGTACAGTGAGGGCCAAAAGTGGCCTCAGATGCCATTTAGAAGACATACAGTTTAACTAACAGGCATGATGTATACTTATGATGTATACTTATATTTTCAAAATAATGCCATATAAAATATATGTTTTGTATATCTTGGTTGAACTAATATTGAATGTATAATTTGAAATACTTTCTGTGTATGGATTTTCCTGAAATGCATTGTCTGTGTACTGTGAACTTAACCTCAATAAAAAAACTTTTAATAAATAAAAAAAAAAAAAAAAAAAAAAAAAAAAGGGGATTGCATACAAGAACACTCCCTTTTTCTTCCCCATGTCACCATTTTAAACAACAGCATCTATTCATAGCTATTAAAGTGTGGGGGGGAAAAAAAAAAAAAAAAAAAAAAAAAAAGAAAATGGGAAAAATAACCCTGTAAAATAACTTACACTTTACCACATGAAGAAAATACTGTACTGCATGCTGGTATAAACGAAGAGCTTCTTCATAGTTCCCTGCTTTATCTTCCTGAGAGGCCTTGCTGGCAAGATCAATCGCTTTCTGTTAAGAAAAGCAAGAAATATTACATTCTGAACAGACAATGTAAATCACTAAAGGGACACTGCAATGCATTCAGCCCCAGAATGGTTTACTACACAAGTTTTCTGTAAAAGGCTCAGATAAGAGAGTAGAATGTATATATATATATATATATATATATATATATATATATATATATATATATATATATATATATATATATATATATATATAAAACGTTTCAATTTACATCACTCTCTTGTTATCATTTGCTGAAAAGTAGGCAGGTAAGCCCCTGGAGCACTATATGGCACACGTTTTACAAGAATGCTTTTTACGAAGTTATACATTGTCCCAATGCAGTTTTGCTAAACTGCTGTCATATGGTTCCACAGATGCATGCACATTACCTACCTATATTCTCTTCAACAAAGAATGCCATGACAATGAAGTAAAATTGATAAAAAAAAAAAAAAAATCTAATTTATTTCTATTAATATTGTATGCTCTGAATCACGAAAGAAAAATGTGGGTTTCATGTCCCTCTATTTCAGGTTTTACGGTACTCTGGACTACAGAGATATAAAAGATAAGCAGCGAGTTTATGTTAAACTTGTTTAACAAACTATTCTTGGTTTATACACTTACAAAATAGTTTGTTTTAACGTCCCTTTATGTACAGTGCTACATTAATTTAGGAAAAATACATAAAGTAATTGTCAGTTTTATTGCCAAAATATAGTTCAGATTGGAGTGAGTAAAAGGACCATAAAAGTAAAAAAATAAATAAGATTATTAATCCTGCACTACTGTGTATTTAACACGCACAAAGCAGTTAGACAGAAGTACTAATCGGGACCTGCAGAGCTCTGCTGATTCCAAGTGGAAACTGTTGATGATCCAATCAGCAGCGATAGTTCCACATCCGAGTCATGTGACTAGCGCTGCTGATTGGATCAGTGTCAGTTTCCTCTCTGAACCAGTAGTGCTAAGCAGGTCCTAAGTCAGTGTTTCCCAACTCCAGCCCTCCGGACCCTTAACAGGTCACATATTTATTATATCTAGAGCACAGGTGAACTGATCAGCTGATGGGTGAACTGATTATTTCACCTGTGCTCTCGTTAAGATACAATGAATATGTGGCCTGTTAAGGGCCCTGGGGACTGGGTTTGTGAAACACTGTCCTAAGTGATACTTCTACTATGTGTTTAACCCCTGCATTTATGAATTAGAGCATGTAATGTCTTTATTACGGCCCTTTAACTTAGAGGTTAACAAATCCATATAATACTTAAAGGGACATGAAACTCAATTTTTCGCTTTAATTATTCAGGGACAGTGAACAATTAAAAAAAAAAAAAAAAAAATCTTTCCAATATACTTCTATCATCAAATTTGTTACTTTCTCTTGGTATCCTGTTGAAAAGCATACCTAGGTATGCTAAGGAGCTGCACATATATGCCTCGTTATTGGCTCACTCATGTGCATTGCTTTTTTTAAGAAAAGGATACCAAGAAAATGGAGCAAAGTACGTAATAGAAGCAAATTGGAAAATTGTTTAAAACTGTATTCTCTCTCTGAATCATAAGACACACATTTTGGGTTTCATGTCCCTTTAAAACCAAGTAAACTTAGGAGTCAGATATAAAAGCAGTAGGTCCCCGATTTCTGGAATTTGCGAAGCCTTTTCTTAAAGGGACATATGATAGTGAGAGAGGAGAGTGTGTTGGGGGTGTATTGGGAGGGTCTACTTAAAAGGGCATAGTGGTCAAATTTGAAAAGCATTTCAAATTTTAAATGTAAGTTTTCAAATACAATAGTTTTAGCAAAATATAAATAAAATACATCTAGTAAAAGCTATAACTTTTTCAGGGCATTAGTATAAATACGTTGTGCACGCCCAGTGACTCCAGATTCAAACACTCCCTTCTCAGAAAGTCACCAGTGGCTTGTAATCATGTCAATAATAATGACTCACTTTGCTCCACACAATCCACTGCTGTAGGACTTGCATTTGAATGATTGTGCACACTCCATATGTGTGTTTGCAGCATTTTCTTTCATGCTTCTTGAAATACAGTTTTTTTTATATATATATATATACACAGGTAGCCCTAAGTTTAAGTCAGGGTTAGGTTCCAGAAGGAATGGTTGTAAATCAAAACCGTTGTAAATTGAAACCCAGTTTACAATGTAAGTCAATTATTTTAAGTAAGTCAATTATTTTTAAAGCTTTGAAATGAAGACTTTAAATGCTAAACAGCATTATAAACCTAATAAAATAATCACACAACACAGAATATATAATTAAACTAAGTTAAATGAACAAAAACATTTGCTAAACAGCATTATAAACCTAATAAAATAATCACAACACAGACTTCACTTGCATTTTTCTGCAAACAGTTCCTTCTATGCATTCCAATCTGGACTGATTTATAGACAGGAAGATCTTGTTCCTTTGAAATCTGCTTGATAGGGCAGGTCTGGTTAAACTGATTAATTTCGGCTTGCTTGGCTTTGCTGCAACACAAGCGGACAGCTCCACCTACTGTCTATTTTAATAAATACACTGCTTCTCAATAGCAGTCACATGACTGGAAAAAAAGGTTGTTATTCTGAAACGGTGTAAATTGAATCGTTGTAAAACGAGGGCCATATATATATATATATATATATATATATATATATATATATATTTTTTTTTTTTTTTTTTTAAACCCTCCTACTTGTACATAAGGTATTGAATTTGGTCCAACTGAGACAGAGCATGCTTAAATCAATGGTACCATACATGCATTATACATTAAGAGTGGAGTAAAGTCAGAATTAAACATACATGGTTTTTAGAATGATAGAGGCATGCAAGTAAAAAAAATAAAAAATAATCCAATTTGGTTCATCCTCCTGGTATTTTTTGTTAAAGAGGGAACCTAAGTATGCTCAGGAGCTTACACAATTCTTTAGCAGTCTATGGCAAGAGTGTTTGCAATAATGTATAACATAACTACAAACATTGTTGCAAACACTGCTACAATAGTGCTAGACACATGCACAAGCTCTGACACTACTTAGGTTTACCCTTAAAAAAAAACAAAACAAAAAAAACTCCTCCTCTTGGTATCTTTTGTTGTTTTTTTTTTTTTTTAAATTGCATGCACTATATAAACTATAAATGTTTAATTTTGGTATTACTGTCCCTTTAACCCCTTTATGACAAAGTTCCAAGTTCTGAATGTAAACAAAACCTGGAATTTCAGCTATATGTCTGTTTAACCATAATTTATCTTTCACATAAAGTGAACCCACACTTAATATAGTTTTTTAGAGGACAAATAGGGTTTTCTTTTAATATCAAATTTATTTCTAAATTATAAAATAAATTATACATACATATATATATATATATATATATATATATAAAAATCTAAAGTATATATGTAAAAATAAAAAATCTAAGTGAGACATTAAGAAATTTTATGTTTTACAAGCAATTTTATTGTCAATATCATAATCCCGATAGACATTACTGAAATAAAATACACATATTTGTGTTCAGCGATATCCCACGTGTACAACAATACTACCCCCCCCCCCCCTTTCTACAGGTTTTATGGGATTTCAGGAAGTTACAGGGCCCAACATGGGGCCTGCCCATTTGCATGGAAATTTGAGATGGCAGCCCAAAAATAAAAATGACTCCATCATAGCATACCAATTGCAAAAAACAAAACAAAACCAGGGTACTCCACAAGGGCTGTCTAGTCTAGTCATATTTTCTGTATACGTTTTTCTACACAAACACTGCACTTTGGCTATTTCTAGCATTCACATTGTGTGTTTTACTGCTATAAAACTCCCCATATTTGTGTTCAGCAATGTCCTACGAGTACAACAGTACCACCCCCCGTACTAGAGGGAAAATTCTTGCTGCGGAGTTGCTGGACATTTTCTAAAATGAATTGTGGGAGGGTTAGGGATCTGGTTAAACAAAATATCAGATATATTTTTAAAACTATATATGGTTTCCCTGTGTCTGCTTTTTTTGTAGAGCACATACACATTATACACTATGCTCTGTATAACGTAAAAGGCTACTCTTTCGTACCAGGTTTTGGTCTTTCGTTGATGTAGACATGGCTGTAGGCACTGGTCAGCTACATCTTCTGCCCCCATATTTTTGCTGTACTCCACAATGCGCTTTGGCTTTAGGATCTGTGGATCTCTTCCCTTTACAGACACTGTAGTTCCATTGTGCATTGTGGAGAGCATGTAGACTTTTTTGTCAGTGTACCGAAGGGCCAGTAGCGCATTGTGGCGTAAAGCCGACGTTGCGCACCACTTTTTTTTTTCCATTTGTCAGCTTCTGGGGGAATCCTGTATGATTTTTTTTGTACTGTGCCACAGGCCAGGGTATCTACAGTGGATATAGAAAGTCTACACATCCCTGTTAAAATGTCAAGTTTCTGTGATGAACAAAAATGAGACAAAGATAAATAATTTCAGAACTTTTTCCGCCTTTAATGTGACCTATAAACTGTACAACTCAATTGAAAAACAAACTGAAATCTTTTAGGAAAATGGAAACAAAAATAAAAAAATAAAATAATATGGTTGCATAAGTGTGAACACCCTTAAACTAATACTTTATTAAAGCACCTTTTGATTTTATTACAGCACTCAGTCTTTTTGGGTATGAGTTTTTCAGCATGGCACATCTTGACTTGGCAAGATTTGCCAACTCTTCTTTGCAAAAACACTCTAAATCTGTCAGAATGCGAGGGAATCTCATGTGCACAGCCCTCTTCAGATCACCCCACAGATTTTGAATTGGATTCAGGTCTGGGCTCTGGCTGGGCCATCCCAAAACTTTAATCTTCTTCTGGTGAAGCCATTCCTTTGTTAATTTGGATGTATGCTTTGGGTCGTTGTCATGCTGAAAGATGAAGTTCCTCTTCATGTTCAGCTTTCTAGCAGAAGCCTGAAGGTTTTGTGCCAATATTGTCTGTTATTTGGAACTGTTCATTATTCCCTCTACCTTGACTAAGGCCCCAGTTCCAGCTGAAGAAAAACAGCCCCAAAGCATGATGCTGACACCACCATGCTTCACTGTGGGTATGGTGTTCTTTTGGTGATATGCAGTGTTGTTTTTGCGCCAAACATATCTTTTGGAATTATGGCCAAAAAGTTCAACTTTGGTTTCATCAGACCAGAACACCTTTTGCAACATGCGTTTGGGAAACTTCAGATGTGTTTTTGCAAAATTTAGCCGGGCTTGAATGTTTTGTTTTGTTTTTTTGTAAGAAAAGGCTTCCGTCTTGCCACTCTACCCCATAGCCCAGACATATGAAGAATACGGGCGATTGTTGTCACATGTACCACACAGCCAGTACTTGCCAGATATTCCTGCAGCTCCTTTAATGTTGCTGTAGGCCTCTTGGCAGCCTCCCAGACCAGTTTTCTTCTCGTCTTTTCATCAATTTTGGAGGGACATCCAGTTCTTGGTAATGTCACTGTTGCACCATATTTTCTTCACTTGATGATGACTGTCTTCACTGTGTTCCATGGTATATCTATTGCCTTGGAAATTCTTTTGTACCCTTCTCCTGACTGATACCTTTTAACAATGAGATTCCTCTGATGCCTTAGAAGCTTTCTGCGGACCATGGCTTTTGCTGTAAGATGCGACTAACAAAATGTCAGGAAAGACCTACTAGAACAGCTGAACTTTATTTGGGGTTAATCAGAGGCACTTTAAATGATGACAGGTGTGTACTGACTCCTATTTAACATGATTTTGAATGTGATTGCTTAATTCTGAACACAGCTACATCCCCAGTTATAAAAGGGTCTTCACACTTATGAAACCATATTTTATTTTTTATTTCCCTTTAGCTAAAAGATTTCAGTTTGCTTTTCAATTGAGTTGTACAGTTTATAGGTCACATTAACCCCTTAATGACCGGACCATTTTTCAATTTTCTTACCCTTAATGACAATGGCTATTTTTACATTTCTGCAGTGTTTGTGTTTAGCTGTAATTTCCCTCTTACTCATTTACTGTACCCACACATATTATATACCGTTTTTCTCGCCATTAAATGGACTTTCTAAAGATACCATTTTCATCATGTCTTATAATTTACTAAAAAAAAAATAATAAAATATGAGGAAAAAATGGAAAAAACCACACTTTTTCCAACTTTGACCCCCAAAATATGTTACACATCTACAATCACCAAAAAACATCCATGCTAAATAGTTTCTAAATTTTGTCCTGAGTTTAGAAATACCCAATGTTTACATGTTCTTTGCTTTTTTTGCAATTTATGGGACAATAAATACAAGTAGCACTTCGCTATTTCCAAACCACTTTTTTTCAAAATTAGCGCTAGTTACATTGGAACCCTGATATCTGTCAGGAATACCTGAATATCCCTTGACATGTATATATTTTTTTTTAGAAGACAACCCAAAGTATTGATCTAGGCCCATTTTGGTATATTTCATGCCACCATTTCACCGCCAAATGCGATAAAAAAATAAAAAAAAAAGTTCACTTTTTCACAATATTTGTCACAAACTTTAGGATTCCCACTGAAATTATTTACAAACAGCTTCTGCAATTATGGCACAAATGGTTGTAAATGCTTCTCTGGGATCCCCTTTTTTCAGAAATAGACTTATATGGCTTTTGGGTTGCTTTTTGGTAATTAGAAGGCCGCTAAATGCCGCTGCGCACCACACGTTAATTATGCCCAGCAGTGAAGGGGTTAAATTAGGTAGCTTGTAGGGAGCTTGCAGGGTTAATTTTAGAGATCAGCCTCCCACCTGACACATCCCACCCCCTGATCCCTCCCAAACAGCTCTCTTCCCTCCCCCACCCCACAATTGTTCCCGCCATCTTAAGTACTGGCAGAAAGTCTGCCAGTACTAAATAAAAGAGGGTTGTTTTTTTTTAAATAAAAATAATAAAGTATTTTAGCTGTGATGGACCCCTGCCTTAGCCCCAACCTCCCTGATCCCCCTCCAGCTCTCTAACCCTCTCCCCTACCTAATTACCACCATCTTGGGTACTGGCAGCTGTCTGCCAGTACCCAGTTTGGCCCCAAAACCCCCCCAAAAAGTATTTTTATTTTATTTTTACTTAAAAAAACTATTTCTGTAGTGTAGCAGCCCCCCACAATACCCCCACCCCCTCCCAGATCCTTTTATATATATTTTTTTTTTAAAATCCCTTTTTTTCCCCTTTCTGCCCTCATTCATTGGTGTCAGTGTGGCTAATGGGTGCACGTGCACGCGCACCCTCACACCCGGCACTATCGCTACCGGTGCAGAGAGGGCCACAGTGTGGCTCTCTCTGCATCGGGGGCTTGTAAAGTGGTATTGCAGGATGCCTCCATATCGAGGCATCACTGCAATACCCTCAGAGCTGCTGGAAGCATTTGTGATCGCTTCCAGCACTCTGTTAGACAACTGACGTACCAGGTACGTCCATTGTCATTAACTGCTTGTTAATGCATGACGTACCTGGTACGTCAGTTGTCATTAAGGGGTTAAAAGGCGGAAAAAGTTCTGAAATGATTTATCTTTGTCTCATTTTTTTACATCACAGAAACCTGACATTTTAACAGGGGTGTGTAGACTTTTTATATCCACTTAAATAAAAATTTAAACAGCTCTGTGCCGGTATAAAAAAAGTTATCCAGCCATAAATGGTACCCTTTGTTTAGCAAGGGTAGAAGGAGATCCCACACAATTTTCCCATTTGTGCCAATTGAATCTGGGCATCCATGTGGATTTAAGTAGCCATCTTTATAAAAATTAAAACCAAAGCGACAAAAATGTCCTGGCCAGGGGCGTAAATAGGGGCAATATTTTATACAACCTGTCACGTAATGGTGTAATTTCTAATGGGACACTGCCCATTATTATAATGAAGAAACTGCAACTGTTTATGTCTACACCCCCCCAAATAAAAATAAAATACTATTGATCAGCACTGATCACAGTGCCAACAGGCTGATCACAGTAGAACCACTGTGATCAACGGCAAAAAACTATATAAAAAGTCTACACACCCCTGTTAAAATGTCAGGTTCCTGTGATGTAAAAAAATGAGACAAAGATAAGTCATTTCAGAACTTTTTCCACCTTTAATGTGACCTATAAACTACACAACTCAATTGAAAAACAAATTGAAATCTATAAAATGGAGGGAAGTAAACAAAAAAACTAAAATAAATGTGGTTGCATAAATGCACACCCTCTTATAACTGGGGGTGTAGCTGTGTTCAGAATTAAGCAATCACATTCAAAACCATGTTAAATAAGAGTCATCACACACCTGCCATAATTTAAAGTGCCTCTGATTAACCCTGAATAAAGTTCAGCTGTTCTAGTAGGTCTTTCCTGACATTTTCTTAGTTGCTTCCTACACAAAAGCCATGGTCCGCAGAGAGCTTCCAAAGCATCAGAGGGATCTCATTGCTAAAAGGTATCAGTCAGGAGAAGGATACAAAATAATTTCCAAGGCATTAGATATACCATGGAACACAGTGAAGACAATCACCATCAAGTGGAGAACATATGGCACAACAGTGACATTACCAATAACTGGATGTCCCTTCAAAATTGATGAAAAGACGAGAAGAAAACTGGTCTGGGGGGCTACCAAGAGGGCTACAGCAACATTAAAGGAGCTGCAGGAATATCTGGCAAGTACATGTGACAACAATCTCCCGTATTCTTCATATGTTTGGGCTTTGGGGTAGATGGCAAGACGGAAGCCTTTTCTTACGAAGAAAAACATCCAAGCCCAGCTAAATTGAGCAAAAACACATCTGAAGTCTCCCAAAAGCATGTGAGAAAAGGTGTTATGGTATGATGAAACCAAGGTTGAACTTTTTGGCAATAATGCCAAAAGATATGTTTGGCACAAAAACAACACTGCATATCACCAAAAGAACACCATACCCACAGTGAAGCATGGTGGTGGCAGCATCATGCTTTGGGGCCGTTTTTCTTCAGCTGGAACTGGGGCCTTATTCAAGGTAGAGGGAATTATGAACATTTCCGAATACCAGTCAATATTGGCACAAAACCTTTCTACTAGAAAGCTAAACATGAAGAGGAACTTCATCTTTCAGCATGACAACGACCCAAAACATACATCCAAATCAACAAAGGAATGGCTTCACCAGAAGAAGATTAAAGTTTTGGGATGGCCCAGCCAGAGCCCAGACCTGAATCCAATCGAAAATCTGTGGGGTGATCTGAAGAGGGCTATGCACAGGAGATGCCCTAGCAATCTGACAGATTTGGAGTGATTTTGCAAAGAAGAGTGGGCAAATCTTGCCAAGTCAAGATGTGCCATGCTAATAGACTCATACCCAAAAAGACTTAGTGCTGTAATAAAATCAAAAGTTGCTTCAACTAAGTATTAGTTTAAGGGTGTGCACACTTAAGCAACCATATTTTATTTTTTTTATTTTTACTTCCCTTCACCTAAAAGATTTCAGTTTGTTTTTCAATTGAGTTGCATAGTTTATAGGTCACATTAAAAGGCGGAAAAGGTTCTGAAATTATTTATCTTTGTCTCATTTTTTTACATCTCAGAAACCTGCCATTTTAACAGGGGCGTGTAGACGTGTGTGTATGTATGTATATATACACACACTTCTAGGGTGGTAACTAGCCATAGAACAAGCTATTATGCTATTGTTCGTTCCCAGGTTGAGCACTTCTCTCTTTTTATTTATGCAAATTATGACACTTGGGGAAGTCTCCCTAAGTGTGATGCGGGAATCCAGACGTGGACCGGTTGCTCAGTGTGCCTAGAGGGATATGGCTGCACCTCACCGACGAGGCCCACAATAGGCCGAAACATACGTCTGGGGTTTTGCCGTTTCTCTCGTTCAGAGAGGGATTGCCTGGTATTTCGGGGCTGGACTGCACTGTTAAGTCAGGATCAGACTGATATGCTACAGGAAAGTTCTTCTCTGTGAAAGGCACACATTGAGCAAAAAGAGGCTGCTTCTAGGGTGGTAACTAGCCATAGAACAAGCTATTATGCTATTGTTCGTTCCCAGGTTGAGCGCTTCTCTCTTTTTATTTATGCAAATTATGACACTTGGGGAAGACTCCCTAAGTGTGATGCGGGAATCCAGACGTGGACCCGTTGCTCAGTGTGCCTAGAGGGATATGGCCGCACCTCACTGACGAGGCCCACAAACCCACAATAGGCCGAAACGTATGTCTGGGGTTTTGCCGTTTCTCTCGTTCAGAGGGATTTCCTGGTATTTCGGGGCTGGACTGCACTGTTAAGTCAGGATCAGACTGATATGCTACAGGAAAGTTCTTCTCTGTGAAAGGCACACATTGAGCAAAAAGAGGCTGCTTCTAGGGTGGTAACTAGCCATAGAACAAGCTATTATGCTATTGTTCGTTCCCAGGTTGAGCGCTTCTCTCTTTTTATAATATATGGCAGGTTTCTGTGATGTAATAAAATGAGACAAAGATAAATCATTTCAGAACTTTCTCCACCTTTAATGTGACCTATAAACTGTACAACTCAATTGAAAAACAAACTGAAATGTTTTAGGTAGAGGGAAGAAAAAAAATATAATAACATGGTTGCATAAGTGTGCACACCCTTAAACTAATACTTTGTTGAAGCACCTTTTGATTTTATTACAGCACTCAGTCTATTTGGGTATGGGTCTATCAGCATGGCACATTTTGACTTGGCAAGATTTGCCGACTCTTCTTTGCAAAAACACTCCAAATCTGTCAGAATGCGAGGGCATCTCCTGTGCACAGCCCTCTTCAGATCACCCCACAGATTTTCAATCGGATTTAGGTCTGGGCTCTGGCTGGGCCATCCTAAAACTTTAATCTTCTTCTGGCGAATCCATTCCTTTGTTGATTTGGATGTATGCTTTGGGTCGTTGTCATGCTGAAAGATGAAGTTCCTCTTCATGTTCAGATTTTTAGCAGAAGCCTGGAGGTTTTGTGCCAATATTGACTGGTATTTGGAACTGTTCATTATTCCCTCTACCTGGACTAAGGGCCCAGTTCCAGCTGAAGAAAACAGCCCCAAAGCGTGATGCTGCCACCACCATGCTTCACTGTGGGTATGGTGTTCTTTTGGTGATGTGCAATGTTTTTGCGCCAAACATATCTTTTGGAATTATGGCCAAAAAGTTTAACCTTTGTTTCATCAGACAATAACACCTTTTCCCACATGCTTTTGGGAGACTTCAGATGTGTTTTTGCAAAATTTAGCCGGGCTTGGATGTTTTTCTTCATAATAAAAGGCTTCCGTCTTGCCACTCTACCCCATAGCCCAGACATATAAAGAATACAGGAGTTCGTTATCAAATGTACCACACAGCCAGTACTTGAAAGATATTCCTGCAGCTCCTTTAATGTTGCTGTAGGCCTCTTGGCAACTTTCCAGACCAGTTTTCGTCTCGTCTTTTCATCAATTTTGGAGGGACGCCCAGTTCTTGGTAATGTCCCTGTTGCGCCATATTTTCTCCACTTGATGATGACTGTCTTCACTGTGTTCCATGGTATGTCTAATGCCTTGGAAATTATTTTGTACCCTTCTCCTGATACCTTTTAACAATGAGATCCCTCTGATGCTTTGGAAGCTCTCTGAGGACCAGGGCTTTTGCAGTAGGATGCGACTAAGAAAATGTCAAGAAAGCCCTACTAGAACAGCTGAACTTTATTTGGGGTTAATCAGAGGCACTTTAAATGATGACAAGTGTGTACTGACTCATATTTAACATGATTTTAAATGTGATTGCTTAAAGGGACACTGACCCCAATTTTTCTCATTTTGTGATTCAGATAGAGCACGCAATCTTAAGCAACTTTCTAATTTACTCCTATTATCAATTTCTTCATTCTCTTTATATCTGTATTTGAAAAAGAAGGCATATAAGCTTTTTTGGTTCAGAATTCTGGACAGCACTTTTTATTGGTGGATAAATGTATCCACCAATCAGCAAGAACAACCCAGGTTGTTCACCAAAAATGGGCAGGCATCTAACCTTACATTTGAAATAAAGATACCAAGTGAATTAAGAAAATTTGATAACAGGAGTAAATTAGAAAGTTGCTTAAAATGTCATGCTCTATCTGAATCACGAAAGAAAAAATTTGGGTTCAGTGTCCCTTTAATTCTGAACACAGCTACATCTCCAGTTATAAGTAATACACTTATGCAACCACATTATTTCAGTTTGTTTTGTTTTTCAATTGAGTGTAAAGGTTACATTAAAAAGGTGGAAAAATTTCTGAAATTATTCATCTTTGTCTCATTTTTTACATCGCAGAAGCCTGGCATTGTAACAGGTGTGTATGTGTATATATATATATATATATATATATATATATATATATATATATATATATATATATATATATATATATATATATATATATATATATATATATATATATATATATATATATATATATATATATATATATATATATTCAATTACAAAAGAGGACTGCACTCGCTGGGTTTAGTTTCAAAAGAAATAATAAAAATTACGGTGACGTTTCGGGGTTCGCAGACCCCTTCCTCAGACCAGATGATCTGGTCTGAGGAAGGGGTCTGCGAACCCCGAAACGTCACCTTAATAAATTTGTATTATTTCTTTTGAAACTAAACCCAGCGAGTGCAGTCCTCTTTTGTTATTGACTGTTTGTATCATCGACTCAGCACCCTGGTTGACGTCTCTATTGCATTGTGAGTTTAAATGAGTTTGAATAGGAAATATGGTCATTGACAATGTTAGAAATAATGAATTTGAAGTGAAATTATAGTTGTGTCCTTCAAACTTTTCGTCAAAGAATCCTCCATGTGCAGCAGTTACAGCCTTGCAGACCTTTGGCATTCTAGTTGTCAATTTGTTGGCATCCTTCATAAAGCACCTCCCACAAGTTGGATTGGCTTCATGGGCACTTATGTACCATACAGTCAAGCTGCTCCCACAATAGCTTAATAGGGATCTGGTGACTGTACTGGCCACTTAATTAAAACAGACAGTCTACAATAGAATTGTTATCGTTTTAAAATATACGTAATCCCTTTATTACCCATTCCCCATTTTTGCATAACCAAGTTATATTAATATACTTTTTACCTCTGTGATAACCTTGTATCTAAGCATCTTCTGACAGCCCCGGATCACATGACTTTTTATTTATTATCTATTGACTTGCAGTTAGTATTGTGTTGTGCTAAATCTTAAATAACTGCTTGTGTGTGAACACAATGTTATCTATATGACCAACATGAAATGGCAGTCTCCTGTTGTGAAAAGCAAATAAAAAAAAAAGCATGTGATTAAGAGGCTGTCTATAGTGGTGTTCTACAGAAGAGTGAATTCATCGGACTAGCGAATGGAAGTGACGTTCCGCCAGCTGTCTGATAAATACTTA
The DNA here is from genome assembly GCF_027579735.1 of Bombina bombina. NCBI lineage: Eukaryota > Metazoa > Chordata > Amphibia > Anura > Bombinatoridae > Bombina > Bombina bombina. The sequence goes on from NC_069503.1 coordinate 679,779,982, forward strand.
CTGCGCATGTACTCCTCAGCATAATCGCATTCCAAAACGACTACGTCATAACCATTTTAACATCTCAGAATTTGCTCTTCTAATAGAACAGGTGTTTAATGTTTATTTCCTAAGCACATACTCCAATATGACTACCTTAGGATTGATATTTAGGAACTAGAATATGTGTGTAACTACGTACTATAAACAGAGCACAGTACTGCACATGTGCAAAAGCAAATTATAGTATTATAATGGCAAGTTGTCTAAATAATGTTTAATTTGCACTTCAAATGCAGCTGCTTCTACATCTGCCAACACCAACTGAACGAACCAGCTGGTGTTTTATCAGAAGAGCGCTAGTCTGATAAGTTCGCTGGTTCATTTAGGATGGCGGCTCTGCGTCATGTGGTAGCCTGGCTAAAGAAGGCAGAGTGAGATCAGGTCCTGGAGTATCTGTACAGCAGGGACTGTAAATTACAGCGGGATGTGCTGCATGAATATCAAGCCTAAGGTAGTCATATTTGAGTATGTGCTTAGGAAATAAACAGTAAACACTTGTTACCTGAGATGAGATGTTAATATGGTTGTGACGTAATTGCTTTGGAATGAGACTACGCTGAGGAGCGCATGCGCGGTAAGTATTTGTTATTAGACAGCTGACAGAACGTCCCTTCTGTTGGCTAGTCTGGTGAATTTGCTCTTCTGATAGAACACCAGCTTAGAAACAGGCAGAAATTAAAGGTTTAAATGTTAAAAGTATATTAATATATCAATGTTGGTTGTGCAAAGTTGGGGAATGAGAAGTAAAGGCATTATCTTTTTTTTTTTAAACAGTAACAATTTTAGTGTAGGCTGTGCCTTTAAAGACAGAATACCAGCTGACTACTTCTTTCCTAAATAGTTCTTGCATAGTTTTGGAGCTGTGCTTTGGGTCACTGTCCCGTTGTAGGAGGAAATTGGCTTCAATCAAGCGCCACAGAGTATGGCATGGCATTGCAAAATGGCCCAAAAGGTTAAAGACTGCATATGACAACATAAGTCCACTATCAGAAATGAGAAAGCAGCTAACCTCCTCTGTACCAGCACATTTCTTAGAGAAGGGCCACCAAATTAACCAACTTAGATTTATGGTTGGTGATAGATGATGCCCCCAAACGTGTTAGAAGGGGTCATGGGGTCAAAGATTTACTTTATAGAGAGGTCAGGTGGATTTGGAAACTAGATACCATGTACACCAAAGGTCTTAACATTGAATTTGATCTGCTTCCTTTTAATAGATGACTATGCTTGGCCCCAGTTGGCTATATTAAATTAACTTTTCAATAAGTATGACAAATAATATGTGCTTAAAACTTAATTGTTTAATATATATATATATATAGCAACTTGCTTCACTTGTTTTTAATTTGGTGATTTTTCCCCCCCATTAGGAGTGTAGGGGTTAAAAATGTGTGGTAATTATGTATATGAGGTCTTGTGTAATCCTATTTCCTGTCTGGGCCCCTCCCATCATTATGTGATTGGTTACCTGTAGTAAAAGTACCTATAAATCTTTGATATGTTTCTTTGTTTGTTAGCTTGATAAAGGGGCAGGAGCCCCGAAAGGTGCGGTTGCCCTACGTTGTGTGCCACCTGTGTGTTCTATTTATTGCAAAATAGAGTGACAGCCTTCCTTCTTCAATGACGCTTTTACGCTGTATAAATCTCCAACTTTACCACAACCTAAGTACCCCAGACCATCACATTGCCAGACCATCACATTGCCTCCACCATGCTTGACAGATGATAGCAAGCACTCCTCCAGCATCTTTTCATTTGGTCTGCATCACATGAATGTTCTTCTTTGTGATACAAACACCTCAAACTTAGATTTGCCCTTTCATAACATGTTATTCCAGTCTCTGTGCAGTGTATGTGTTATTTTGCCCATCTTAATCTTTTCTTTTTAGTGGTCAGTTTGAGATATGACTTTCTTTGCAGTTCTGTCTAGAAGGCCATCATCCCAGTGTTGCCTCTTCACTGTTGACGTTGAGACCCTGTGTTTGCTGGTACTATATAATGAAGTTGCCAGTTGAGTGCCTATGAGGAGTCTGTTTCTCAAAACTAGTCCTCTTGCCCAGTTGTGCACCAGGGCCTCCCAATCCTCTTTCTATTCTGGTTAGAGCTAGTTTGCACTATTCTGTGAAGGGAGTTGAACATAGCATTGTACAAGGTCTTCAGTTTCATGACAACTTCTTGCATGGAATAGCCTTCATTTCTCAGAACAGGAATAGGATAACATGTTTCATAAGAAAGTTATTTGTTTCTGGCCATCTTGAGCCTGTAATCGAACCCACAATTGCTGATGCTCCAGATACTCAACTAGTCTAATGAAGGCCAATGTTTTGCTTCTTTATTTAGCACAACAGTTTTCAGCTGTGCTAACATAATGGCAAAAGGGTTTTCTAATGATGAATTAGCCTTTTTTAAATGATAAACTTGGATTAGCAAACAACATGCCATTGGAATACAGGACAGATAGTTGCTGACAATGGGCCTCTGTACATCTATGTTGATATTCCATTAAAAAATCAGCTATTTCCAGCTACAATAGTCATTTCCAAAATTAACAATAAACAGTTAGGCAGGTACTACTCCAAGCGGGTAATGTATAAAAAACAAAATTTATTTAAACTTCTTAAAAGAATGCAGGTAGATAGCATATACGATAAACAGTCCATAGAACTTAGGGATAGACTGAAAATTAGAGGATACAACTACCAACAGTTGGAAGATGTGAGAAATCTGGTACACAATAACAAAAGTATAAATCAGGAACAGGATTTGTCTCAAAAAACACCTACTAATGATTCTAATTTTAACGATGCAATTGTTTTCTCCACACCATATAGCCAACAATATGAACAAATAGTTAAAATTTTTAAAAAACATCTTAATTTGTTGCAAATCGGATGATGCCTTACAGCCACTAATACAACATTGTAAATTTGTACCTAGAAAATCTAGGACATTAGCGCAAACCTTAACACCCAGTTTAGTGAGAAAACAAACCTTAATACAAAAGTATGCCACTTCGTGGTTAAATAAAAAAGGCATGTTTAGATGTGGAGCACGTATGTGCTTGGCATGTTCAAGTGTCTTACAGGAAGATCATTTTGTATGTCAATACAATGAAAAAACATACCCAATAGAATTCTATGCCAATTGTGGCTCCAAATATGTGATCTATTTATTGACCTGTAACCTTTGTTTTTTTCAATACGTAGGAAAGACTACCCTCACCATTAGGACACGTTTTAAAGAACAAGTCCGGGATATAAAAAAATTATAGCACAGACTCTTCTGTTGCTGAACATTTTAATAATAAACATCTGACAAATATTGCACATCTCTCATTTCAGGTTATTGATCTAGCAAGTATCCCTTTAAGAGGAGGAAATAGAGATAACATTTTGGAAAAAAAGAACTCTATTGGATACTAAAGCTAAATACACGCTTTCCCTCTAGGTATGAATAGGGAATGTGATATAACTTATTTTATAGATAGTTAATTTTATTTTCTACATATCAGCTATTTGATAAAACATAAATAACTTTAAGGACTTACAAGATTAAGTATCTATATGTATGTATTAGCTTGCACACATTTCTTTCTTTTCCAGAATGTTGCATTATCGTGTTCTCATCTTAAAATTTGCTAACAAATTGTGGTTTGAAAAATCATATTTGAATGTGTTTTTTAAATATGTTGTCAAAAATCAGGTAGAAGCTCTAATATTGCCTTTGTTACTAATTTATTAATCAATCTTTTGGTAACTTTACAACTTTTTGATATCATTTAAGAGATTGTTTTTATCTTGTTTCCTATGTCTATGGGACTGAAGTGGTTAATCTAATTACCACTCCAGCCTATAAACATGTGGGACTGAGATACAGACCTCAGTCTATGAGTAAGCACCAGTGAGGTGCGAAACATGTCAGACTTACTGCTCTATTGCTGCCATGTCTGTTCATTCTTTTAAGAAGTTTCAATAAATTTTGTTTTTTATACATTACCCACTTGAGTAGCACCTGCCTAACCGTTTCTTGTTCCTGCATACCTACGGATTGATCCTCCGTCTAAGGCTACGGTTCTCCAGGGGAAGGTAATCAGTCACTAGCCCGTTTGGGCTTCCGGTGATCTCAGCTGAACGCCTAGGTTGCGGCACTACTTTCTACCAAAATTAACAATGTCTGCACTGTATTGCTGATCAACTTGTTGTTATTTTAATGGACAAAAAATAATAATTGATTTTCTTTTGAAAAAAAGTAAATGTCCTTGTGACCCCAAACTTTTAAAAACTAGTGTATATTCATGCTCAATTGCCGATATACAGCTTTGATTTAGAAGAAAAAAAAAGAAAAGAAAAAAAGTATTTCTGCTCTGCACATTTACACAGTCAATATATAAAAAAAAAAAAAAAATAGGACTTTCATTCATCGTTTCGCTATAACCAATCTAAAAATAACGTTTTCGCCGCATCTAAACTATTAATTTTTTTGTTAGTAATTCAACCAATTCTTTATACCTCAATTTACTTCCTGGTCACGTTTTTCAGCTCCTCCAATTGACTTTCTGGCCGATTGGCGGCCGTGAAGCTACGTCATACAAGCCTGTCATCCATTGCGCATGCGCCAAATCTAAACATCAATTTCTCTGTTGCGCATTCACAATTTGCGCATGCGCTCAGCTAATAGTGGTTTTGTGCCAAGATAGTTGCCTCTGCTCGCAAATGAAGCGTCTCGCACTCACAAATAGCATAATACTGAATGAATACATTATTTCTATTCATTCAGTACTATGTAGCAAAATAGGTTGACGCATGCGCATTTGAAATCATGAGTGATAAACTACGTATAGCGCGGGTGTGACCACTCTATACGTTATAGAAAGAAAAAACAGAAAGAGGAGGAGGAGCGACGGCGATAACGGTAGGGAACAAAATATAAAACTATAGGATTAAATAAATAAAAAACTAGCAATTATGTAATATTACTGATATATATTACATATATATGTGGCACAGGTTAAAAATTTACTTTTCACTTTAGAGCAAATAAAATCAAATAATATAGTGGTAGCCAGCAACTTTGTTATAGGTTCCACCACATCTGATCTAGCGCATAAAATCATAATCCTATTTTAGCTTTATAACCCTTTGAATATTGCATCAAATATATCTAACCATTCTGTTCTCAAAAAAATGATTCCGACCGGGTAGCATTATAAAGTAGCCAGGTGGGGACAGTGTAATACTTTCTAAAATAAAATAAAAATTGCTATCCAAAGCACCCATTATTTGTATAATTTAACACAAATGTAATAATATTTTAAGCAATAAATATTGAAATATCGTGTTAATTGTAGATTTTTGGCCAGTAAAATCAGCTGGGTGGTGCACCAATTAAAAGGTCCTGGGGTGAACAGAAAAACTGTTCACTACCCAAAGTTAAAATGTTGTACAATATCTGACAAAACACAAGATTCTGTCTCTTTTACATAAAGCAGACACAATCATTGATCATGTATGTGTAATTAACTATATATAATAAGGTCACGCTTCTGCCCCATAGCAAAACCATGCAGACACAAGGGTGTGTACAGTGTATCTTATTTATGAACCATTAGTTAAAACCTTAGACTGGAAAACTGGAGATTACTGGAAGAAAGAAAATAAAGATATGTTTAAATATTTTGAGGCTAGATCAAATCCAGAAGCCCCAGAGTGCCTGATTTTACACTTATTCGATGTGAAAGATTAATACCCAAAGCAGCATTAGGTATCTATGACACTGTTGAATCCATCTGCTGTGGTTTCCCTTACACGCCTCCTTATACTATATTTCATACATCACATACTATACTTTAGGACACTTCCGCGAATGTTGACTCCATACCGTATAACAAAAAAATAAATCAACTACAATGGACTTTAGTGGTAGAGTCATTGCTACGTATCAAGATTAATTTCTCTATATTTCAAACACAATTGAAGGCAATGAAGAATACCATTTTATACATCTTTATGTACGAATATAAGCTACCCAGTGAGACATCAAACAAGTGTTTGCGAATAATATTACCTGCAGGTTTGACCCGTTTGCTGCCATTTCCGCTCAATCTCCTCCCAAGAGGTCTCCCAGGCCTTCTTCCTTGTTCAGTGGTCTCGTATTAACCCAGTAAACACTGCAATTTCTGTAGTTATCCCCCCTTCCGGGTTTGTATAAAAAATATAAAACGTAAATTGGAATTTCTCACTTCCGTGTACTGGGGACACATCCGGATTACGTCACGAGAAGCTCAACCAACCACCAAACCGGAAAGTGGTGACTGACGTCAATGCAGCCACGCCCGCACATTAAATTGCAGCCTCTTTCCGCGAGCTCGCGCACATAGGTAGGTACAAATTCACATTCGCCCAAAAGGGCAGAATCTGGCACGTGACCATATATCTATCTGACAGGTGTGTCGGACAGTTGCGCGCACCCTTAGGCTCGTGACGTAAAAAGCACCTGACATTTTAATGTGGGCGTTTTATTCTGTCATGTGATTTTTTTTATACAAACATAACTCACCTATGAGTGTTTTATGCAACCCTAGTAGTTTGTCATCTACATTGTTGATGTCAAAGGTAATTCTAAGGCTGTAATTTTGTATATCGTAATCAATACGGCTATACGTTTTAGCTATAGACTGTAAGCTGTGTGAAGCAGGGCACTTGTATTCATTAGCTTCGTTTGTTTTATGGATTTGTAATTTAGTATGATTAAGCAGTGTCGTTGCTCACCCCTAAGAGCTACATAATTATACATCTTTTGCTCATAAATATCGGTAATATAATTTTGCATGCTTGGTACCACACCAATTTATATAAATATCCTCAAAGCAATATGGAAAGTTGATTTTTGTAGACAATTTTGGATCCACCACATAATTTAGCTTATAATTAATGATGCTGAAGTTAGCTCCTTATTCGGCCAGCTTCTTATTCGAATGCTGAAGTTAGCTACTTATTCGGCCAGCTTCTTATTCGGCCAGCTTCTTATTCGGCCAGCTACTTATTCGAAGATTCAAGTTAGCTTACTATTCACCCAGCATCCTATTCTAGTTAGCTTCTTATTAATGAAATACATTATTTATTAAACAACAATTAGCAAAGTTAATATATTAATCATTAAATTTGGCACCAAAAGTGGCACCATCATTTTAATTAATTTCAATAGGGAAATTCTGAATAAGATACCAGGCTTTTAATCTTTGCCCAATCACATTTTACTTGTTTTATACTAATTGGTCATCCCTCTATATAAAAAGAATCAATCTAGCCTGAGCCAAATGATATTCATCATGTCATATGGCACCAAACCTGGTACCCTCAGACATTTCAATGTATTTTAATGGGCAATTCTGAATAAGTAACCAAGCTTTTAATCTATGAAAACCATCTTGGCTCACTCACATTTTGGCCTGTTTTATACTAATTGGGCATCCCTCTATATAAAAAGAATCAATCTAGCCTGAGCCAAATGATATTGATCATGTAATATGGCACCAAACCATGTACCCTAATTTCAATGCATTTTAATGTTAGATTTGGAATATGCAACCAATCTTTTAATCTATGAAAATCATCTTGGCTCACTCACATTTGGCTTGTTTTATGCTAATTGGGCATCCCTCTATATAAAAAGAATCAATCTAGCCTGAGCCAAATTATATTGATCATGTAATATGGCACCAAACCATGTACCCTAATTTCAATGCATTTTAATGTTAGATTTGGATTACACAACCAATCTTTTAATCTATGAAAATCATCTTGGCTCACTCACATTTGGCTTGTTTTATGCTAATTGGGCATCCCTCTATATAAAAAGAATCAATCTAGCCTGAGCCAAATGATATTGATCATGTAATATGGCACCAAACCATGTACCCTAATTTCAATGCATTTTAATGTTAGATTTGGAATACGCAACCGATCTTTTAATCTATGAAAATCATCTTGGCTCACTCACATTTGGATTGTTTTATGTTAATTGGGCATCCCTCTATATAAAAAAATTCAATGTAGCCTGAGCCAAATGATATTGATCATATAATATGGCATCAAAGCTGGCACCCTCATTTCAATGCATTTCAATACGATAATTTGAGTAAGTAACCAAGCATTTACTCTATGAAAACCATCTTGGCTCACTCACTTTTTACTTGTTTTATACTAATTGGGCATCCCTCTATATAAAAAGAATCAATGTAGCCTGAGCCGAATGATATTGATCATGTAATATGGCACCAAACCTGGTACCCTCATTTCAATGCATTTCAATGGGCAATTCTGAATAAGTAACTAAGCTTTTAATCTATGAAAAACATCTTGGCTCACTCACATTTTGCTTCTTTTATGCTAATTGGACATCCCTCTATCTAAAAAGAATCAATCTAGCCTGAGCCAAATGATATTGATTAAAGGGACAGTAAACCTTAAAAATAATGTTATATAATTCTGCACATAGTGCAGAATTATATAACATTATTTAAGTGCTATAGTTCTAATAGCCTTTTTTCTCTTTAAATATGTAAAAATTACGGCGCTTTTACAGACCCGCTCTCTGCTGAGCGGGTCTGTAATATTTAGTCAGCGCATCGGGCCAGCTGTATAGTCACAGCCCGGCCCGACCACGCCATAAGACTAAGTGCAGCTCGCTCCTGTGACAGGAGCGAGCTGCACTTAGTGCTATGGCGTGGTCGGGCCGGGCTGTGACTATACAGCTGGCCCAATGCGCTGACTAAATATTACAGACCCGCTCAGCAGAGAGCAGAGAGCGGGTCTGTAAAAGCGCCGTAATTTTTACATATTTAAAGAGAAAAAAGGCTATTAGAACTATAGCACTTAAATAATGTTATATAATTCTGCAATATGTGCAGAATTATATAACATTATTTTTAAGGTTTACTGTCCCTTTAAGTAATATGGCACCAAACCTGTTACCCTCATTTCAATGGGAGATTTTGAATAAGTAACCAAGCTTTTAATCTATGAAAACCATCTTGGCTCACTCACATTTGGCTTGCTTTATACTAATTGGGCATCCCTCTCTCTAAAAAGAATCAATCTAGCCTGAGCCAAATGATATTGATCATGTAATATGTCACCAAACCTGGTACCCTCATTTCAATGCATTTTAATGTTAGATTTGGAATACGCAACCAATCTTTTAATCTATGAAAAACATCTTGGCTCACTCACATTTGGATTGTTTTATGTTAATTGGGCATCCCTCTATATAAAAAAAATCAATCTAGCCTGAGCCAAATCATATTGATCATGTAATATGTCACCAAACCTGGTACCCTCATTTCAATGCATTTCAATGGGATAATTTGAATAATTAACCAAGCTTTTAATCTATGAAAGCCATCTTGGCTCACTCACATTTGGCCTGTTTTATACTAATTGGGCATCCCTCTATATAAAAAGAATCAATCTAGCCTGAGCCAAATGATATTGCTCATGTAATATGGCACCAAATCTTGTACCCTTATTCCAATGCATTTCAATGGGCAATTCTGAATAAGTAACTAAGCTTTTAATCTATGAAAAACATCTTGGCTCACTCACATTTGGCTTGTTTTATGCTAATTGGGCATCCCTCTATCTAAAAAGAATCAATCTAGCCTGAGCCAAATTATATTGATTATGTAATATGGCACCAAACCTGGTACCCTCATTTCAATGCATTTCAATAGGAGATTTTGAATAAGTAACCCAGCATTTACTCTATGAAAACCATCTTGGCTCACTCACATTTGGCTTGTTTTATGCTAATTGGGCATCCCTCTATCTAAAAAGAATCAATCTAGCCTGAGCCAAATGATATTGATCATGTAATATGGCACCAAACCATGTACCCTAATTTCAATGCATTTTAATGTTAGATTTGGAATACGCAACCAATCTTTTAATCTATGAAAATCATCTTGGCTCACTCACATTTGGATTGTTTTATGTTAATTGGGCATCCCTCTATATAAAAAAATTCAATATAGCCTGAGCCAAATGATATTGATCATATAATATGGCATCAAAGCTGGCACCATCATTTCAATGCATTTCAATAGTAGATTTTGAATAAGTAACCAAGCTTTTAATCTATGAAAACCATCTTGGCTCACTCACATTTGGCTTGTTTTATACTAATTGGGCACCCCTCTATCTAAAAAGAATCAATCTAGCCTGAGCCAAATGATATTGATCATATAATATGGCATCAAACCTGGTACCCTCATTTCAATGGGATATTTTGAATAATTAACCAAGCTTTTAATCTATGAAAACCATCTTGGCTCACTCACATTTGGCTTGTTTTATACTAATTGGGCATCCCTCTATATAAAAAGCATAAATCTAGCCTGAGCCAAATGATATTGATCATGTAATATGACACCAAATCTTGTACCCTAATTCCAATGCATTTCAAAGGGCTATTCTGAATAAGTAACTAAGCTTTTAATCTATGAAAAACATCTTGGCTTACTAACATTTGGCTTGTTTTATGCTAATTGGGCATCCCTCTATCTAAAAAGAATCAATCTAGCCTGAGCCAAATGATATTGATCATGTAATATGGCACCAAACCTGGTACCCTCATTTCAATAGATTTTGAATAAGTAACCAAGCTTTTAATCTATGAAAACCATCTTGGCTCACTCACATTTGGCTTCTTTTATGCTAAATGGGCATACCTCTATTTATCTAAAAAGAATAAATCTAGCTTGAGCCAAATGATATTGATTATGTAACATGGCACCAAACCTGGTACCCTCATTTCAATGCATTTCAATAGGAGATTTTTAATAAGTAACCCAGCTTTTACTCTATGAAAACCATCTTGGGTCACTCACATTTGGCCTGTTTTATACTAATTGGGCATCCCTCTATCTAAAAAGAATCAATCTAGCCTTAGCCAAATGATATTGATCATGTAATATGGCACCAAACCATGTACCCTAATTTCAATGCATTTTAATGTTAGATTTGGAATACGCAACCAATCTTTTAATCTATGAAAATCATCTTGGCTCACTCACATTTGGATTGTTTTATGTTAATTGGGCATCCTTCTATATAAAAAAATTAAATGTAGCCTGAGCCAAATGATATTGATCATATAATATGGCATCAAAGCTGGAACCCTCATTTCAATGTATTTCAATGGGAGAATTTGAATAAGTAACCAATCTTTAAATCTATGAAAACCATCTTGGCTCACTCAGACTTGGCTTGTTTTATACTAATTGGGCATCCCTCTATATAAAAAGAATCAATCTAGCCTGAGCCAAATGATATTGACAAAGTAATATGGCACCAAACCTGGTATCCCCATTTCAATGTAGATTTTGAATAAGTAACCAAGCTTTTACTCTATGAAAATCATCTTGGCTCACTCACATTTGGCTTGTTTTATACTAACTGGGCATCCCTCTATATAAAAAGAATCAATCAATCCTGAGCCAAATGATATTAATCATGTAATATGGCACCAACCCTGGTACCCTAATTTCAATGCATTTCAATGGGAGATTTTGAATAAGTAACCAAGCTTTTAATATATGAAAACCATCTTGGCTCACTTACATTTGGCTTGTTTTATGCTAATTTGGCATCCCTCTATATAAAAAAATTCAATGTAGCCTGAGCCAAATGATATTGATCATATAATATGGCACCAAACCTGGTACCCTCATTTCAATGCATTTCAATAGGAGATTTTGAATAAGTAACTAAGCATTTACTCTATTAAAAACATCTTGGCTCACTCACATTTGGCTTGTTTTATACTAATTGGGCATCCCTCTATATAAAAAAAATCAATCTAGCCTGAGCCAAATTATATTGATCATGTAATATAGCACCAAACATGGTACCCTAATTCCAATGCATTTCAATGGTCAATTCTGAATAAGTAACCAAGCTTTTAATCTTTGAAAACCATCTTTGCTCACTCACATTTGGCTTGTTTTATACTAATTGGGCATCCTTCTATATAAAAAGAATCAATCTAGCCCGAGTCAAATTATATTGATCATATAATATGGCACCAAACCTGGTACCCTCATTTCAATGCATTTCAATAGGAGATTTTGAATAAGTAACTAAGCATTTACTCTATTAAAAACATCTTGGCTCACTCACATTTGGCTTGTTTTATACTAATTGGGCATCCCTCTATATAAAAAAAATCAATCTAGCCTGAGCCAAATTATATTGATCATGTAATATAGCACCAAACATGGTACCCTAATTCCAATGCATTTCAATGGTCAATTCTGAATAAGTAACCAAGCTTTTAATCTTTGAAAACCATCTTTGCTCACTCACATTTGGCTTGTTTTATACTAATTGGGCATCCTTCTATATAAAAAGAATCAATCTAGCCCGAGTCAAATTATATTGATCATGAAATATGGCACCAAACCTGGTACCCTCATTTCAATGGGAGATTTTGAATAAGTAACTAAGCATTTACTCTATGAAAACCATCTTGGCTCACTCACATTTGGCTTGTTTTCTAATTGGGCATCCCTCTATATAAAAAGAATCAATCTAGCCTGAGCCAAATGATATTAATCATGTAATATGGCACCAAACCTGGTACCCTCATTTCAATGAATTTCAATGGTAATTTTTTTTTTTTTTTAATTAAATTTTTATTGAGGAATATAAATTACATGAACAAGTATCATGCGATTACAGGTAGATATAATACGATTCATGAAAAATGCATGACATACTAATTGTACAAACATCAACATTATTATTTTATACCGCAACAAGGTGTACATTGAACTTCCTCCGTTTTCAGTTTTATTCTTTTTTGGGAGAACATTATGGAGTCTCACCCCTTATGTAATCAAACTTTGTAAAAAACATTTTCCCCTTAGTAAAACATAACGGTTACTTTTGGACCGCTGACAACCAGGTAAGATTAGGGTGGGGAATATGAGGGACAAGAATTGCTGGGCCACTTTTGGACCCAGTTTGTGAGTTTAACATTAATAATAGAAACAAATAGATTACATTGCTTATTGGAACCTTGTGGGTCTGAACTATCAAGGGGCATACAAACTAATATTTGACAGCTTAGGATCTCTTCAATAATTGCAAAGCATGTAATAATGTATATATATCGTTTATATCGAGGAACTAGTACAATATTAGTTGGGACCTTTTACAAGACACTAGAATCTATATGTTAAGGGCTTGTATGGTTAAACAAGGGATACAGCAGACATTAACACAGGAATTTGCATAACATCTTGAATATGTTTCTGTGCCGGGGATTAACAATGCGGCATGCCACTGAAATTAGGCCAATTTATCTCAGGGATTTAATATAAGGACAAATTGTAACCTTATCAGGGGGAACTAAATATTTATCAGTTAGGTGGGGAACAGAACTCTTATAAGACCAGACGCATCAGCCCTGTGTCTATAGGTCTGTGAGGCTATATAGTCTGTTGTGTAAAACTACTAGAGTAATCCCTTGAATCCGGACTTGCCTTTATCTCAACTGCATGGAGCATGGTAGTGGTGTTAGTAAACAATGGAATAGAAATAACAGACTATGTGCATGTGGTTACTGAAGCCCTATGCAGAAGATTTTGGCCAGTCTGTAATGTTTTCAATGACTACGCCACAGCAGGGACGTGCACTCATAAGAGGCAGGGGAGGCAGTGCCTACCCTGCCATATGTGGCCAAAGCTTAATTAAATATTAATTAAAACAAAAAAAAAAGTTAAAAAAAAAATATTTTCCCCCCATGTAATGCTATGAAGAGGCAGGTACAGGAACGCTTCTCTCCATTGCAGTACATGAGTCAAAGGAAAAGCTGTGCTGCAGCGCCACCTGTGTTCTGTCAATATATTAGCAGCAAAAATTGGGACCAATAGGAGGCACCCCTCTTGATGCCTCCTAGCAAGTGAAGGATATATAGATTAGTCAGAAGGAGGATGCAGTGAGCAGGGTCATGTGACACAACTGGAAGCTTAGGTAACCTAAGAACAGATGACACCAAGCAGAAGAGTAAAGTAGTATTCTACATCTCTTGTGGTTCACAAATTGTGTTCAGATACAGCTCATTAACAGGGGGACAGTAAGTGACCATAACCCAAGCAGAAGAGTAAAGTAGTATTCTACATCTCTTGTGATTCACAAATTGTGTTCAGATACAGCTTATTAACAGGGGGGACAGTAAGTGAGCATAATCCAAGCAGAAGAGTAAAGTAGTATTCTACATCTCTTGTGATTCACAAATTGTGCTCAGATACAGCTCATTAACAGGGGGGGGGGGGCAGTAAGTGAGCATAACCCAATACTGACAGGAAGTCAAAGGGTCAATTCAAATTTAAATCCATAATTTAAAACCCAGAGTTTTAAGTTAAGTGTGCACTGTTCACATTAATTAAACTAAAGTTTTTGACATTAAATATTGCCAAGCCTCCCTTTTTCATGGTTATTTTATTTAATTGGATACAAACTCCATATATGTTATGTCTGTTCAGTCAGAGGATGCAGTATCTATTTTTATTTTTCTCTGTGTCTCCATTTATTTAAAGACTGCTGTTAACTTGTAATTCCCAAATCAATTGAAAGCTGTTGCATTGTGTTTTTAGTATGTGCTGCTTTTATACAAGTTTATATTAATAAAAAGGAGATAATGAGTCATTTAAAAAATATATGTAATTATTGCAGTTAAATGTTTTTAGAAATAATGCCACTGTAAAGTAACTGGTTAAACACATAGTCACAGGGAGACATTTAAAATTAAACTTTCATGATTGAGGTAGAGCATGCTATTTTAATAGACTTTTCTAGTTATTTATATTTTGAGAATTAGCATGAACTGTTACTGGCCCCATGTCAGCAAATCAAATTAGTTTTTTAAAGGAACATGAAAGTCATAATTACATTTCCATCATTCAGATAGAAATTGCACACAAAAAATAAATAAATAAACTTTCTATTTAACTTTTATTATGTACTTCATTCTTTTGGTATCCTTTGGTGTCCTTTGTTGAAGAGCATACCTAAGTGGGATGTGCACGTGCGTTTCTTGAACACCATATGGCAGCAGCAGCTGTGTTGGCAGTATTGATAACTTTTCCTTTGTGTAAAACTTGTATGGTAAATTATTTCTATTTTTACAATACAGTAGTGAGTAGAGAAGAGATTGTGTATCATTCTAATTGCTTAGTAACTGGCACTGTGCCACAGAATTGTGTGAGTGTGTATGTGAGCAGAGTGTGTGTGGGTGTCAGTGAGCAGAGTATGTGTGCTTTATTTTCCAGGTAATCAATATATTTCCGATGAGCTGGTGCTTTAGTGCAGTGTTTCTCAACAATGGTCCTCAAGTACCCCCAACAGGCCAGGTTTTCATTATAGCTGAATCAGTGCACAGGTGAAGTAATCAGCTGATCAGTAACTCAGTGGTTACTAACATGCTCTCACCCATCACCTGATTATGTCACCTGTGCACTGGTTCAGCTATCATTTAAACCTGCCCTGTTTGGGGCACTTGCGGCCCTCTGTACATGTGTTTCTCCATCGTATCATATCTAGTGCCTCATCATATCTAGTGCCTCACCAGCCTCTGACCTCACTGCACGTCACTGCGCCACAGTGAGATTAGGCATCTAAGATCATCCCCTATTGTGCAATACACAACTATAATCATCTAATGCAAGAGTGAGCAAAACTGTGGTGTCTATGTTAGCATGATGCACTAAATATAAATAGCAATGAACACACTAAATACATCTGACCCAAAAGACCTGCATAATTATCTCAAGTAAGGTTATATAAAATACTGTAGTGTCCCAACAGATAGTGATCCCTTCATTTCAAGCCTCAGTTCTGTAGTGAGGAGCAAAGTATTTTGCAAATGGGTGCATAAGTCATGCAGAGCTGAAAGGTATAGAGTCCCCAATAAAGAGAGCCCTTTTTCTCTGTTTGTGAAGAACAGTCCCCTTGGTTATTAATAAGCGGTTCAAAAGGTGGTAAGAAACAGTTCCTTCACTGTCACCTACATCTATGCTGTCTGCGTGGGTTATAATAACCAACCTAATGGTTCTGTGCCTGAGCAAGTATAAGAGAATGAAAGAGGGCTAGTCGCGTGTTAAATAAAACTAATTGTGTACACCGCTTCTAAGGGGGGTTAACTAATAAAACGTGGGGCAAAATTAGCCTTGGGCTTTAGGGGAACAGTTCAATGGTGCCTTTTAAATGGGAGTCAAGAGGGTCCAGGGTACGAATTACCTGCGATCAGTCAGAGGTTACAAGACCTGCAATCCCCGCCAGCTATCTTCTGCTAGCCTATGCCAGCGCGGGTGGTATGTACAACACCTCGGGTGCCTTGAGGGCAAAAGATGTTCCTGGGAGTTATCAACATGCCGCTGTGCAAAGTGTGACTCCCGCATCTGTAAGGAAAACAAATCCAGCCTCCATGCTGACTCCGGGACGGTGACTGTAGATTGAACTCTGCCCACTCATTCCCGGGTCTGCTCCAGGTTGTCAGATTGGGAGATTTCCTCCAAGTGGCCAATCTTGTGTAGATTTCTCCATAACTCAGTATGAACCGGTAAGGCACTCGCTTGCCAGCAGTCAGGGATACAAGTGTCCTCGATGGTGGCACGGCGCCATCTTGTGTGGAGAGAAACCCCCCGTGTGCGGTCCTACTCTCTGTAAGCGCCCCACTGTAGGGTCTAGGGTTGCCACCTTTTATAGGATATGACTGATGGTCCGAGTAAGTGCCTTTAGACAGTGGGGTGTTCTGCAGAGCCAGGGGTACTCCAAATTCAAAGGTATCTACCTCCTTATTGCCAGTGGAGTCGGGGTCCGTCTCAGGCCAAATTGCTAAGCTGCATGCAACAGTTGCCTCTAGATCCTCATTGCTGACCATCAACTGATCACTAATGTAGATTCTGCTGTCTGATTGTGTATTGGGCAGGCTCGGATTAACCCACTGCGTGGAGGCCCCGTGATCTCTCTCCCATTCTGCCGTTATAAGGTCGGACTCAGCGATAGGGGTATTTCCCTCATATGCCCATGCTGCCTCTATCTTCTTAGTGAGTTGCAAAAAATGTTCATTTAAGAGGTTGCATATCCCCTCAATTAAGATTGCTGCATCAGGTTCCATGCTGCTGAAATTTTCAGTGTCTGTGCACTGCATACCCGGCTTGCAAGATACCGGGGGGGGGGGGGGGGTGGGGTGTTGAGAGCCTCTCACTCCAGTGACTGCCTTAGGCCTCAACGTTCCGGATCGGTTATTCAGGGTGGTAGCCCCAATATTGTGATATCAATCAATTTAGCTTGATAAGTAGATTCTAGATATCAGGGTGAGGTAGATGAATGATCCTCATAAACATCAATAGAAGGCTTACTATTAATGCTTCACTCAGAGCAACCGATATTGCTTCCATTCAAGGTGCTGCCCAGAAACACGCCCCTTCAATGGTAAATTTTTAATAAGTAACCAAGCTTTTAATCTATGAAAACCATCTTGGCTCACTCGCATTTGGCTTGTTTTATTCTAATTGGGCATCCCTCTATCTTAAAAGAATCAATCTAGCCTGAGACAAATTATATTGATCATGTAATATGTCACCAAACCTGGTACCCTCATTTCAATGCATTTCAATGGGAGATTTTGAATAAGTAACCAAGCATTTACTCTATGAAAACCATCTTAGCTCACCCACATTTTACTTGTTTTATACTAATTGTGGATCCCTCTATATAAAAAGAATTAATCTAGCCTGAGCCAAATGATATTGATCATGGAATATGGCACCAAACCTGGTACTCTAATTCAAATGCATTTCAATGGGAGATTTTGAATAAGTAACTAAGCATTTACTCTATTAAAACCATCTTGGCTCACTCACATTTGGCTTGTTTTATACTAATTGGACATCCCTCTATATAAAAAGAATCAATCTAGCCTGAGCTAAATGATATTGATCATGTAATATGGCACCAAACCTGGTACCGTAATTTCAGTGCATTTCAGTGGGAGATTTTGAATAAGTAACCAAGCTTTTAATCAATGAAAACCATCTTGGCTCACTTACATTTGGCTTGTTTTATGCTAATTTGGCATCCCTCTATATAAAAAACAAATCTATGTAGCCTGAGCAAAATGATATTGAACATATAGTATGGCATCAAACCTGGCACCCTAGGATCCATGCATTTCAATGCGAAATTATAAATAAGTAACTAAGCATTTACTATATGAAAACCATCTTGGCTCACTCACATTTGGCTTGTTTTATACTAATTGGGCATCCCTCTATCTAAAAAGAATCAATCTAGCCTGAGCCAAATGATATTGATCATATAATATGGAACCAAATCATGTACCCTCATTTCAATGCATTTCAATGGGAGATTTTGAAGAAGTAACCAAGCTTTTAATCTATGAAAACCATCTTGGCTCACTCACATTTTGCTTGTTTTATACTAATTGTGCATCCCTCTATCTAAAAATAATCAATCTAGCGTGAGCCAAATGATATTGATCATGTAATATGGCACCAAACCGAATACCCTAATTTCAATGCATTTCAATGGGAGATTTTGAATAAGTAACCAAGCTTTTATTCTATGAAAACCATCTTGGCTCACTCACATTTTACTTGTTTTATACTAATTGGGCATCCTTCTATATAAAAAGAATCAATCTAGCCTGAGCCAAATGATATTGATCATGTAATATGGCACCAAACCTGGTACCCTCATTTCAATAGGAGATTTTGACTAAGTAACCAAGCTTTTAATCTATGAAAACCATCTTAGCTCACTCATATTTGGCTTGTTTTATACTAATTTGGCTTCCCTTTATGTGAAAATGTTAAAACTAGCCTTAGCAAATTTATATTTATCATAAGATATGGCACCAAACTTGGCACTCTAGCATCCATGCATTTTAATTGGATATTCTGAATAATTAAGCATGCATTTACTCTATTAAAACCATATTGGCTCACTCATATTTGGATTTTTTTATTCCAATTGGGCGTCACAATATATATAAAAAATTAAATTTTACACCAAACTTGGCACCCGAGAATCCATGCATTTCTAATGGATATTATGAATAAGAAATCAAGGTTATTCTCTATGAATGTGTTTTTTTTTTTTTTTTTTTTTTTTTTTTTTAATGGTTGTAACCAAATGATTTTCGCCGTTCAGCATATGTGTATAGATGCTTAGAGCCCCCAATTTATTAATACCGAGAAGGCCTGTCAACTATTTTGGTACTAATATAAATTAATAGTGCAGTTTATTAAAAGTGCATTTAAAAACTTAGTTGGTAATTTTAATCAGCTATACCTTTTAGTATGACATTAAAAACTGTAATAGTAAAGAATTTATTTTAGTCTTACCAGTCTGACATCTTCAGCCTTCTTGAAATTGGCTTTATGAAATAAAATGAAAAACACCTTTAAATGTGATGCAACTGTAAAAATAATAATATGAAAAGAGCAGCATTTAAAAAAATACATCCTTCCAGCATGACAGCTGTAACCAAAATTAATGAGATGTTCCACAGGGGTTTATATAAAGTCAATGGGCACATCATTTAAATATTATTAACAATATGATTCTCACCATTGTGCGTTTTAATGTATATACTATATATATTTTTTTTTTTATATTTTATTAGGTTTGCGCTTTATTTTTGATAATAATGATGCATTCATTATTGTTATTAACTTGTCAATGATATAGTGTCTTCATTTACATAAATTGTACCTGTCATAGTCAGCTTCAAATTAGTTTGGGTTACTGAAAAGTAACCAGGCTTCTTTCAAATTCCTTTGTTTTTCATGAGGGTTTACATTTTATTCCCTGTTTTTATATATGAAACATTTTCAACACCTTAAAGGGACACTGAAGCCAATTTTTTTATTTCATCATTAAGATAGACCATTCAATTTTAGTAAACTTTTTAATTTACTCCTATTATCAATTTTTATTCGTTCTCTTGCTATCTTATTTTGAAAATGAATGCATCTAAGCTAAAGACCCAGCAAATCTTTGGTTCAGAACACTGGACAGCACTTGTTTATTGGTGCTGTCCAATCAGCAAGGACAACCCAGGTTGTTCACCAAAAATGGACCGGCATCTAAACTTACATTCTTGCATTTCAAATAAAGATACTAAGAGAATGAAGAAAATTTGATAATAGGAGTAAATTAGAAAGTTGATTAAAATTGCATGCTCTTATCTGAATCACAAAAGAAAAATTTTGGGTTCAGTGTCCCTTTAAAGGTTTTGAACTCGATAAACCTATTTACCGACCGATATTTGTTAAAAATGTTAAATTAATTAGCTTGAAACTATTTTTTGAATGTTAAAGGAATAGTCTAGTCCAAATTAAACTTTCATGATACAGATAGAGCAGCCGCTTTCTAATTTACTTCTATTATCAAATTTTCTTCATTCTTTTGGGGGTCAATTTATTATTGTGCGGACGAACATAAGATGTAGCGCATCATGTCTGCCGCACATTGATAAATGCCGACAGCATACGCTGTCTGCATTTATTATTGCACCAGCAGTTCTTGTGAACTGCTGGTTCAATACCTCCAACGGCAGATTTGCGCCCAATCGGCTACTAGCAGGGGATGTCAATCAATCCAATCGTATTTTATCGGGCTGATTGATGTCCGCCACCTCAGAGGTGGTGGACGAGTAAAGGAGCAGGGGTCTTAGGACCGCTGCTTCTTAAAGGGCCACTAAACCCAAAATCTTTCTTTCATGATTCAGATAGAGAATACACATTTAAACAACATTACAATTTACTTCTATTTATTTTGCTTCATTTTTTAGATATCCTTAGTTGAAGAAAAAGCAATGCACATGGGTGAGCCAATCACACGAGGCTTCTATGTGCAGCTACCAATCAGCAGCTACTGAGCATATCTAGATATGCTTTTCAGCAAAGAATATCAAGAGAATAAAACAAATGAGATAATAGAAGTAAATTAGAAAGATTTTTAAAATTGCATTCTCTTTCTAAATCATGAAAGAAAAAATGTGGATTTCATGTCCCTTTAACTTCACCTTCAGGTGGAACTGAAACGGAGTGGGTCTGAAGTAGCACCCGCTGCTTCATAAATCGACCATTTGGTATCTTTATTAGAATGTAAGCTTAGAAGCCAGCCCATTTTTGGTTCAGCACCAGGGGGAGCACTCGGTGATTAGTGTCTTAATGTAGTCAACCAATAAGTACTCCGGTGCGTAACCAAAAATGGGCTTGCTCCTAAGCTTACATTCTTGATTTTTCAAAGGAAGATACCAAGAGAAAGAAGAAATTTTGATAATAGGAGTGAATTAGAAAGTTGCTTAAAATTGCATGCTCTATCTGAATCATGAAAGTTTAATTTTGACTATACTATTACTTTAAGTATAGGCGCATTGTTTTCATTTTAAACCAATATTTATGGTCTGTGAAATTGCCTTGAAAAGCATCAAATTTATTGTGCCGAACTGCAAAATAGTAAAATATATTCCGATAAGCGTTACATTTCATCGTTCAGCTGAAGTTAAATCAAGGTTTATATTCTTACACTTAAAAATTATTTTAATACAGATATAATAATATTATTTTGACAACTCAGAATTGTCATAGCAAAAATCATTAATATTGCGTATTCATTAGGCTAGGCAATATTGTAGATGTTTTTTGCAAAGCCGCAGCCTAGGGACATTTTCGTTCCGTTTTTGGTTTGTCAGAATAGTTTTCATTAATTATTTCAATTAAAAAATTTTTACAAACTGGAACGCCATATGAAAAATATTTCGGACCACTATAATTATTTTTTATACAAATTGCTTTGGATTAACTTAATTTGTAAACAGTGCACAAGTCTATTGATCTTATAACATAGGACATCACAACAGGCATCCTAATATATATGGGGAAGTTCTAGAAGGTGCTTTTTAAATGTGTGTTTGTATAGACAGAATTGCTTCTAGATCCTTATTATTGTAATAACTTCTAGAAGTCCTAATCCCCAATCAAACGGTTATCTACTAAATATGAGTTTCTGGGAATTGTAGTTCATGTGCAGTTGAAATCTGACACCTGAACTGCAGCTCCCAGAAATATATGCTGTCCTACTAAACCCTTATTTTCTTAGATCTACTTGTAAACTCTGAACTATCAGAAAGTATTCAGAGTTGGTGAGTCACTAAAAAAAATAAACAGACAGAGATTGGTAAGACAATTTTAAGCATTATCTCCTGATGGACTTTATTTGATTACATGACTTGGAGCCAGATACCACTGTAATTATGAAGATTTAATTATTTAAAAACCAAAATTGCTTTGTTTCAATACTAAAAGCTGCTTTGTATTGCACAAGATTTTTTAAACATTTTTTTGGTAAGCAATATTTAGCTTCTTTACAATGTCATGGAAACTGTTCTCAGATCAAGTGGCTGAAATCAGACATTTTTTTTTTAAAGAGGGTTACCGTAAACAGGATTCAGTTTGGGGTAAAATTGCATGTGCCTTAGGATATAACCAACTATCCACAAGATCGTGGCTGTATCATGTTTGGCGAGAAGACAGGAGGAAAATCATGACAAAAACTTTAGCTTTTCATAAAGAACATTTTGAGAAAATATCACTAAGTGAGGAAAAAAATGTTGCCATAAAAAATATGGAAATATCCCTGTCTCCTAACAGTAATGTTTATGATGATAGAGAACAAACATATTGTATATGTAAACAGAGGAACAATCTTAATGAACCTTATGCTCAATGTGACCTCTGCAATGATTGGTTTCATCCAACATGCATTGGATATAAAAGCATTAAGGATATTGAACCCATTTCTCCATGGTTTTGCCCCGACTGCAGCTTAAAGCAAATGCAGACAGAAAAAGAAAAAAAAATACTGTTAAAAGTGAAATTAAAAAAACACTGTTTCCATCACTACCTTCTGAACAGTTGGTTACTATAGTGCATCAAACTAGTCTATCAGATGAGTCTCTTGCAAGCAGGTTGGATTGTGATTTATCATATAGTGTAACAGCTAGAAGAGAAGACAATGAATTAGCAAAAGAAATAGACTCCATTAACCTTCAGGTAACCAATAACACAACTGAGGTGCATCCTTTTCAAATGTTTAAAGAAACAACTCTGCAAAAAATGTTGATTACAGACAAAGGTTTAAATCGGAGCCATTTTGAAAAGGATATTCCTTCACACTTTACATTAACATTAAGTAGAGAGGAATGGAAAAAGGTAAAACCAGAGCCCAGGAAAGGCAGCTATCGTGTACTGAAGAGTAGCTGGTCTGATATAATAAGCAAGAAGGTCAATAAGATAAATAAATATTGTGTTATTGCTTTCAAATACAACAGAGTGAGGTGTCATGCATCACGCAAGAAAAATACTGCCTTCTGGCATGGCAAAGGGAAATGTAAATTTAGTGGATGTACAACATATACTTTTGTGCTAGAAAAAAAACCTGGGAAGAAAGTCAATGAGGTACAAATTAAAGTTCATGTCAATGGCTCAATAAAACATCCGGCGAACCAATCATTCACAAGGAATACAAGTGGTGTAGAGAGGGATAACCTGAAATTACAACTAGGACAGTTAAGTCCCACTCACTTGCGTATGAAGTCCCTGTCGACAGCAAATCATAGCTGGAAATCTCAATACTGTTAAAGCAACCCATGTTTTGCAAAAAATTTCAAGTGAAAATGACCTTTCTAACCGATTAAACAAAAATGTGTTTTTGGAGTGTCTAGACATACAGCAAAAACAGGACAAGAAACAACATAATTCTTTTATAAGCAGACGCAGTTATACAGTATATTTGTATGAGTCCTTTTATTATTCATATTTACTCTGATGTACAACTACATATACTGAAAGATCTCCAGTCTTTGGGACACTCTTCACTATATTTAGATGCAACTGGTTCTGTGGTAGCAAAACCAAAAGAAACTGATCACAAAATTTTGTACTATGCCTTGTGTTTGCATATTCGCTCCCCTAAAAGGTATATTGTGCCAGTAGCAGAAATGCTTACATCTAATCAAAGCACACCAACAATTCTCCACTGGTTAAACTGTCTATGCAGAGATTTTTTTAATTTATCCAACTATAGTTTAACCCCACAAAAAGTAGAGGTGGACTTCAGCTGGGCAATGATACATGCAGCAATGCAGGCATTCAATCAGATTACAGTTGTTCAATATATCAATCTATGTTTCTTTCATGTAATTAGCAAGAGTCCATGAGCTAGTGACGTATGGGATATACATTCCTACCAGGAGGGGCAAAGTTTCCCAAACCTCAAAATGCCTATAAATACACCCCTCACCACACCCACAAATCTGTTTTACAAACTTTGCCTCCTGTGGAGGTGGTGAAGTAAGTTTGTGCTAGATTCTACGTTGATATGCGCTCTGCAACAGGTTGGAGCCCGGTTTTCCTCTCAGCGTGCAGTGAATGTCAGAGGGATGTGAAGAGAGTATTGCCTATTTGAATTCAATGATCTCCTTCTACGGGGTCTATTTCATAGGTTCTCTGTTATCGGTCGTAGAGATTCATCTCTTACCTCCCTTTTCAGATCGACGATATACTCTTATATATACCATTACCTCTACTGATTCTCGTTTCAGTACTGGTTTGGCTTTCTACTACATGTAGATGAGTGTCCTGGGGTAAGTAAGTCTTATTTTCTGTGACACTCTAAGCTATGGTTGGGCACTTTTATATAAAGTTCTAAATATATGTGTTTAAACATTTATTTGCCTTGATTCAGGATGTTCAACGTTCCTTTTTTCAGACAGTCAGTTTCATATTTGGGATAATGCATATGAATAAATCAATTTTTTCTTACCTTAAAATTTGACTTTTTTTCCTGTGGGCTGTTAGGCTCGCGGGGGCTGAAAAATGCTTCATTTTATTGCGTCATTCTTTGCGCAAATATTTTCTTGTAATTTCTGGCGTCATATGTGTCGACGGAAGTTGCGTCATTTATTTATTTTTTTGACGTTTTTGCGCCAAAAAATTTCGACGTTCCGGATGTGGCGCCATTTTTTGGCGCCAAAAGCATTTAGGCGCCAAATAATGTGGGCGGCTTTTTTGGCGCTAAAAAATTTGAGCGTCATTGTTGTCTCCACAATATTTTAAGTCTCATTATTTATTGCTTCTGGTTGCTAGAAGCTTGTTCATTGGCATTTTTTTCCCATTCCTGAAACTGTCATTTAAGGAATTTGATCTTTTTTGCTTTATATGTTGTTTTTTCTATTACATATTGCAAGATCTCTCACCCTGAATCAGAAGCCACTTCTGGAAAAACGCTTAACTGAGTTTCAGTTCTACCAAAGCTAAGTTCATTTATTTTAAATGTATAAATGTTTATCTTTAGCTATGGTTTGTAATAAGTTATTATGGTATACTTTTACATGCAGGATCCATTAGTGTTTATGCTTTACATATTTCTATTTTTAAATCTTATGTACAAGAAATAATTAGAAGATTTATAAGAAACATTTTTCTGATTCTATTTTAAAGGCTTTGTCTGACTTCGTGCCTTCTAATAAAATTTTTAGGTCTTTTTCACTTCTTTTTTAATTATTGAAGTTTCAAATGACCAACAACATACTGATTTATCCTTCTCTGATGATGTTTTTTCCCTTTTCAGAAATTTTCTTCATCAGATATTGACACTAACAAATCCTACTTTTTTATTATTTTTCTATTATTAAAGTACATTTGTTCTTTGTTGAAAAGGTGTTGATTATTTTGGATATTAAGGTAACTAGTTCTTTAAGACTAGCTGACACTATTTCTGCCTATTTATTTCTTCTGTGTTTTCAGAGGTTTTCTTTCCAATTCCCCATACTAGGGAATGGAATAGGCTGTGAATTTTCTTTTATTCCTTCTTCAAAGGTTTTAAACTATATTCTTTGCCAGCAGTTAAATTCAATAAGGAGGGTTCTCCAATATATTGGGGCTATCTCTACTTCTACTAATTATGCTATTATTTCTATAGCAAAATAGTATTTATTTTCCTTTAGATAGTTGTATCTTATTTATGGAAAATTGATTAGTTTCAGGTACTTCTTGGTCCTGTGATTTATTTGGATATTGCTAGCATTGTTAAGGGACAACATTTACTAGACTAGGTGCTGTTGCATTTGTCTGTTGTTTTGCATTTATTGATTATGCAAGTCCTCTGTATTGACTGGTCCTTTAAACTGGACTATCATGCTAATAATTTCATTTGTGTCTTCAGTTTATTGAATATTTTCGCAAATGAGGGTTATTCTATGTCTTTAGCTATTTTAGCTAGAAAAAAAAAAATCCATATTTCTTAACTGTTACTCTGGGCTTCAAGATTGAGTTCTAAGACTAAAACTTTAAGCTTATACTAGTTTGGTTGTTCTTATTAAGGAATGAATTCCTGAGTTCTTTCCCAAGTAACATGTTTATAATTGGGGTTCGAAATCAGCTCCCTAATATTGCGATGTACGTGCCGTATTCCAGCTTGGCTGGTAAGGGGCAGGTTAAGACTTCTTTGAAATTTATTTGGTTCTATTTTGTCCAAATTTCTTTGATTTTATTCCAGTAAGGCTAACACTTTCTTTAAGTGTGTTTCTGTTCTATATATTTTGGGTACTGTTGAAGCATGGCTGGGCACCCATGGGGTTCAAGCGCTGCTCAGACCTGAAATCTTCTGGGGTATTTCTTCCAGTTCCTTTTTTAGGAACCGGGTTTGGAGTTTTTATTCAAACTATTTTGCCTTTTTATGGTCATTGATAGCATTATTTGTTTTCATTAGATACAATAAATGCATATTTTCATTTTTCTGTTTTCATTCAGATTATTTTCTGAGGACGCGGAATCTCATATGATTCACTTGCTCTTCAGGACATAGTTAGAGGATCTTTTTTTTAAAAGCTCTTGATTCCTCACACAAGGGTCACCTTTTTTAGGTTTCCAGATAGTTTGTGTCACTGTCTTTGTCTCTATCAGACAAGGGATAATTCTTTTGGGTTCCGTCTGTCGGTACCTTTAGTCTCTATTATTTCCTTCAGTTGCTATATATGCATAGAAGTTTTAGGTCTTATGGCCATAGCATTCCCTTTGCTCATTTTTACTAGAAAGAACCTTTTCAGTCTTTTATGAGTGTTGTTTCTTCGAGAACATGGTTGGAGGATCAATTTACCAAAAAGTTCGTTGATTCCTCAGACAAGGGTAACCTTTTTAGGTTTCCTGATAGATTCAGTGTCCTTGACTCTGTCTCTGTCGGACAAAAGACGTCTGAATTTGGTTTCAGCTTGTCGAAACCTTCAGTCTCAATCTTTCCCTTCGGTAGTCTTATGCATGGAAATTCTAGGTCTTATGTCTGCTGCATTGGACGCGGTTCCCTTTGCTCATTTTCACATGCGACCTCTTCAGCTCTGTATGCTGAACCAGTGGTGTAGGGATTATACAAAGATATCTCAATTAATATCTTTAAAACCGATTGTACGACACTCTCTGACGTGGTGGTCAGACCACCATCGTTTAGTTCAGGGGGCTTCTTTTGTTCTTCCAACCTGGACTGTGATTTCAACAAGATGCAAGTCTGACAGGTTGGGGAGCTGTTTGGGGGTCTCTGACAGCACAAGGGGTTTGGGAATCTCAGGAGGTGAGATTACCAATCAATATTTTGGAACTCCGTGCAATTTTCAGAGCTCTTCAGTCATGGCCTCTTCTAAAGAGAGAGCCGTTCATTTGTTTTCAGACGGACAATGTCACAATTGTGGCATATGTCAATCATCAAGGAGGGACTCACAGTCCTCTGGCTATGAAAGAAGTATCTCGAATTCTGGTATGGGCGGAATCCAGCTCCTGTCTAATTTCTGCGGTTTATATCCCAGGTATAGACAATTGGGAAGCGGATTATCTCAGTCGCCAAACGTTACATCCGGGCGAATGGTCTCTTCACCCAGAGGTATTTCTTCAGATTGTTCAAATGTGGGGACTTCCAGAAATAGATCTGATGGCTTCTCATCTAAACAAGAAGCTTCCCAGGTATCTGTCCAGATCCAGGGATCCTCAGGCGGAGGCAGTGGATGCATTGTCACTTCCTTGGAAGTATCATTCTGCCTATATCTTTCTGCCTCTAGTTCTTCTTCCAGGAGTAATTTCCAAGATTCTAAAGGAGTGCTTGTTTGTTCTGCTGGTGGCTCCAGCATGGCCTCACAGGTTTTTGGTATGCGGATCTTGTCCGGATGGCCACTTGCCAACCGTGGACTCTTCCGTTAAGACCAGACCTTCTATCACAAGGTCCTTTTTTTCCATCAGGATCTCAAATCCTTAAATTTGAAGGTATGGAGATTGAACGCTTGATTCTCAGTCATTGAGGTTTCTCTGACTCCGTGATTAATACTATGTTACAGGCTCGTAAATCTGTATCTAGGAAGATATATTATCGAGTCTGGAAGATTTCCATTTCTAGGTGTTTTTCTCATCTTTTTTCTTGGCATTCTTTTAGATATAAAACCTGTCATTAAGTCAATTTCTCCTCCTTGGAGTTTGAATTTGGTTCTGGGGGCTCTTCAAGCTCCTCCGTTTGAACCTATGCATTCGCTGGACATTAAATTACTTTCTTGGAAAGTTTTTTGTTTCTTTTGGCCATCTCTTCTGCTAGAAGAGTTTCTGATTTATCTGCTCTTTCTTGTGAATCTCCTTTTCTGATTTTTCATCAGGACAAGGCGGTGTTGCGAACTTCTTTTAAAATTTTTACTTAAGGTTGTGAATTCTAACATTAGTAGAGAAATTGTGGTTCCTTCATTGTGTCCTAATCCTAAGAATTCTAAGGAAAGATCATTGCATTCTTTGGATGTAGTTAGAGCTTTGAAATATTATGTTGAAGCTACTAAATATTTCCGAAAGACTTCTAGTCTATTTGTTATCTATTCCGGTTCTAGGAAAGGTCAGAAGGCCTCTGCCATTTCTTTGGCGTCTTGGTTAAAATCTTTGATTCATCATGCTTATGCGAGTCGGGTAAAACTCTGCCTCAAAGGATTACAGCTCATTCTACTAGGTCAGTTTCTACTTCCTGGGCGTTTAGGAATGAAGCTTCGGTTGATCAGATTTGCAAAGCAGCAACTTGGTCTTCTTTGCATATTTTTACTAAATTCTACCATTTTGATGTGTTTTCTTCTTCTGAAGCAGTTTTTGGTAGAAAAGTACTTCAGGCAGCTGTTTCAGTTTGATTCTTCTGCTTATAATTTCAGTTTTTTTCATTATAAGATTTAAACTTTATTTTGGGTGTGGATTATTTTCAGCGTAATTGGCTGTCTTTATTTTATCCTCTCTAGTGACTCTTGCGTGGAAGATCCACATCTTGGGTATTCATTATCCCATACGTCACTAGCTCATGGACTCTTGCTAATTACATGAAAGAAAACATAATTTATGTAAGAACTTACCTGATAAATTAATTTCTTTCATATTAGCAAGAGTCCATGAGGCCCACTCTTTTTTGTGGTGGTTATGATTTTTTTTGTATAAAGCACAATTATTCCAATTCCTTATATTTATGCTTCGCACTTTTTTCTTATCACCCCACTTCTTGGCTATGCGTTAAACTGATTTGTGGGTGTGGTGAGGGGTGTATTTATAGGCATTTTGAGGTTTGGGAAACTTTGCCCCTCCTGGTAGGAATGTATATCCCATACGTCACTAGCTCATGGACTCTTGCTAATATGAAAGAAATGAATTTATCAGGTAAGTTCTTACATAAATTATGTTTTTCGCATCTGCGGAGGAGAACTTAAATGCACGATGACTGTAATACACATATGTGCCGCTCACATGATTAAGTTGGTGACTGTTAAAGCAAGCAAAATACAAGCCAGTAAGCAAATCAAAGATTTTTTTTTTATGTATTCTTTTGCCCTGTTACAAAATGCTAAAAATTTAAAAGAGGTAAAGGTGCATATTATGAGGCTAATCTATGTGCTGATTGTTAAAAGTGAAACAAATACTTGCCTGGAATATGTTCGACTGATCACACGATCAGTAAAAAAAACAAAAAATACAGCTATATAATGAAAACATAGATGAGGGCAAATTTGACCTTGAGGTTGCAGAAGACATACACAAAGAACGCACTATAAGAGAATCTTCGCCATTTTATAAAATGTTTGAATCAATATTATTTGAAATTTCACAGCAAACAGAACGTGATGAACATGAAAACCAGAAAGAAAATATGAATTATTGCCCACAGTTTATTTCTATACTTCAAAAATATATAGCAACCATACCACTGTGGAGTGGAATAATTTTAAGTGAAGAGAAAAGTAGAGATACAAATGCTGCAGTGGAAAACTGGTTTCGTATTGTGAAAAAAGATGTCTTAAATGACAAATTACACTGAA
This sequence comes from Bombina bombina, assembly GCF_027579735.1. Taxonomy (NCBI): domain Eukaryota; kingdom Metazoa; phylum Chordata; class Amphibia; order Anura; family Bombinatoridae; genus Bombina; species Bombina bombina. Next base: position 679,810,483 of record NC_069503.1, read on the forward strand.
GAGTTGGCGACTTTTTACAAGTAATGAATGAGTTTGTTCAAGGGAAAATTTGTGATATTGCTTTAGGAAGTTTGAAAAGTTCAAATATTAAAAAGGAAGTTGGAAAAAGAAAAAAAAGGTAGAAAGTGGAAATAAAAATGTCAAAAAAATTATCCCATCAAAAGATCAAACAGAAACAGACAGTTCTGAAGACAAAGGAAACACTTTAACTCATGAGGAGAAATGGAAAAAAATAAAAATAAAGAAGAAATCTAAATACTATAGTAGATCACCAAGTCCAAAATCCAAATCTATGATTGTTATGTGTAACTGCCCACCATGGTCTGGGTCAGGGAAGTTGGGAAGAAAAAACATAAAATTACTAAACACATGTACAATTGACAATTTGCTTTTTGTAATTCACTTGGCAATGCAGAACTTTCCTCATGTATTGCATGGGTTGATTGACATAGCAAAAAGGGACACATGGATTAGATCCCTATTGAATGTGCATTCATATTATACTAAACATGAATGGAGTAAAGGAAAAATTGAATGGCTAAAACAATTTGAACGATTTCAAAGTAAAACTGTATGGGATGCATTTGGCACAGAGGAGGATATGGTAGTTTGCCGTCTAAACTATCTCTATGTCACAACTGTTGAAGCAAGATGCAGTAATCTCTCGTGTCCAGAATCATTTACTTCAAGAAAAACTTACTCCATAGAAATATGGTAAGAAATCATTTTGTTTATCCACCTTTCTGTATATCTAACTATACAAAATTCTAGGTATGTGCATTCATATGATTTGGTAGCATACAAAATTCTAGGTATGTGCATTCATATGATTTGGTAGCATACAAAATTCTAGATATGTGCATTCATATGATTTGGTAGCATACAAAATTTGAAGAATGTGGCCACTTGTGCCGTTTGTCTCTTTTCTGATATCTTTTGTGACAATACAACACACTAAGATCTGTGTAAATAGAGTTCTTAGTAAGTTGTACTTTCACATGAAGAAATGCAGCTCCAAAAAGAGCCAAATGTCATGAGAAGCAGCCTTCTTGCGAATTTGAATGCTACCGAAGCATCCAAACACACATGCCAACAAAATTATGTAATCATGGAACACTCACAGTACTTAGTATTTAAAAAAAAATTATAGAGACAATCAATATCTATATTCAGGACCTATTTAAAGTCTTTTTCCTAAAGTTACAAGAGTCAAGTATTCTTTTACAGGAAGGGGGTAGACTGCTAGAAAGTCATAAAAGGTTTGGGTACAGATAGTCTTATAGGGTTAGGTGTAAGAGGTCAGATAGTCTTATAGGAAAGGGAACAGGTAGTCTTAAAGAGGCAGTAATTAAGGTTCCCTCCTCATAGTCTGAATAGTAAGTGGTAAAGTTGTCTTTAAGGGACATTAAATCTAAAATTGTTTCATAATCCGTTTTTGAATGAACAGCAATAAACTAATGTGATGTAACTGAACACATTTGGTAAGCCAGTCTCAAAAGGCATATATGTGCATACAATAATAAACTGCTAATGCCCAGTATTAGATTGCTTTTCTTTAGTATATAGGTATTTTTTTCAAACCAAGAGAAATTAACAAATTAGATAATAGATGTAAAGGGGATTTTTTTTTTTTTAAAAAAAATGTGATCCATCTGAATCATGAATAAATTGAGTTTCATGTGCATTTAACAAGCAGGGGGTTAAGATGTCAGTAAGTCTAAAAGCATCAGGGAGTAATCTTAAAAGGACAAGTAGATTTAAAGTGTCAAGCAGTAGGTGTAGACACTCTTAAAAGGTCAGGGGGTGCTGTAGCCTTAAATGAAAGGAATTTGGGTATTTATAGTCTTAAAGTTTTCGGTGGTATATAAAGTGGCAGGAGTTAGAAGGATCATAGTCTAAAAGGGGTAGGAGCAGATAGTCTTAAGAGGGCAGAGGTTTAAGGCCAGGTGGTCTTAAATGGGCATGGGCAGTGTAGACTGAAAGGAACAAAGTGTTAAGTAGTCTTAAAAGTGTTAGGGGGCAGTGGTAAACAATTTTAAAAAGGCAGTGGGTAGTTAATAGGGCATGGAAAATATAGGTGATAGTGCAGTGAATGAGTAATATTTTTAAAGGGATAGTGGTTATATAATCATAAAGGTGTAGGGGTTAATTGGTAGATATAAAATTACTTTTTGTGTCACTTGTATTAACGGAGACTAAAATTCAATTACCACTTAAAACTATCTCTCTTTAAAGACTACATAATTCCATGCCCCTTTAAGACTCACACTATCCCTAAAACTACCTCCTTAGAAAACTTTAAGGCTATATACCCTTATTGTATTCATTATATCTTCCCCTGCCCCTTTAAAACTATATACCCCCCTCTAAACCATTAAGAACACCTGTCCATATATAACACTCTACCCTACTATCTTTGCAATTTAATACTACCTATCCAGCGTCTCTTTATGACAATCTGACTCCTTAAACCCTTTGCACCTTGTAGACTAACTGACATTATGCCCTTTTAAGATTATATAATCATATCCTTTAAAGACTACCAAATGCACTCTCCATTTAAGCCTAGTTGACCCTTAAACTTCTACCCCTTAAAGGCCACTTGTTTTTTAATAATATTTGCTATAACCCTTTAAGACTATCTCCCCCTACACATTTAAAACAATTACTTTCTACCCCTTTTAGACTAACCACTAGCTCCTGTCTATTTAAAATTATACACCCATTTCCCTTTTACATATACCAACCACTTAAACTTCATGAGCTTTTAAGATTATTTACCCCTTTTACTTGCAGATTATTTCTGTTACACCTGTAAGACTTCTACCACCTTTATTGTCCCTTAAGACTATCTTACCCCCTGAACCTTTAAGATAATATATCTTATGCCCCTGCTTTTTAATACTACCTTATCCCCTGCCCCTTTAAGTCTACCAGATCCCTTAACCCTTATGCCCTTTTAAGACTATCTGGATCTCTGCCTAGAGCTAGATGTGGTCACAGCACAGTCTCCCTAACAGAAAACTATGAGGAAGTCTGTCAGAGAGTGTGTGGAATCTTTGTCAATGCCAGGCATGCACATGACCTACAAATGCTACAAGTACAAGTGGGGGGAAATACCTGCAGAGTGTATTTTAAAGTAGTGAAAGAATATTTGACAATGTGTGGATGTAATTCAGAGCAGCATAATTGTGCAATGCAATTGTCATTAAAAATGTGGGTTATTCTACATGTATTTTTTAATCCTATACCTCCTACTCCTGTATCTCTGCCTATGTTTGCTTCATTTTGCATAACTCTAATTTACCTTCTTCACTTGCTGTCCATATAATCAGGTAAGTATTCAGATCCCTAACTGATATAGACAAGGTATAGAAAGAGGTAGGGCTGCAAAAACAAATTATTAAGATTGGTCATAAAAATGGATGTTAAAGAATATCATTATCGATTGGGTGGTCTGTTATTAGTTGGTCAGTTGCACAGCACCAGCTGCCTCACTCCGATGAACTCCTGCACATGGTATTGTCAATTTTTATAAAAAAATTTCATATGCAATTAATCTGCTGATTTTTCTCAGATTAATGGGATACCATGTGCAGGAGTTCATCAGAGTGAGGCAGCTGGTGCCGTGCAACTGACCAACTAATCACAGACCACCGAATAAATAATGAGATTTGTTCACAACTATTTATATGACCAATGTCACATATTAGTTGTTGAAGCACTAGAAAGAGGTATTTACAGACCTTAGAGTGACTGTGCTGAACATGAAAGAAAGAGACTGTAAATTGTAATCTCACTAGTCAAAACCAGAAAACGATATGAGGATTTAAAAAGACAGCCAAGTTAGATTAGCTGGAGTCAGGGCATGTAACAAACTGTGATGGTCAAAAAGCAAGCAAAGTCAGGGACACAGTAAAACAGGCACAAATAGTCACAATATCAAAATCACTAAATAAACGATGCAAGGACCATGAACTGACAATTATTCAAACGAAGATCAGACCTTAAAGGGACAGTGTGCTATAAAATAGTTTTTCCCTTAATGTGTTTCCAATTACTTTTTTTACCGTCTGCAGAGTATAAAATGTATGATATTTGCTTTTTTAAGGTTTATTTGTGTATATGAATTAGCTGATTTTTAGTTTTGAAGCCACAACCTAATAAAATGGGTTGAACTTCTAGGTATAATCAGATCTCATTACTTTATCACACTGTGTACATATACCTGCTTTTTTTCTTATATCTGTCCATAAACCAATCACCAATGCTTGGAGAGAACAATGGAAAATTAACATTTTATTACCTTATCCCTTGTGGCCCAAACCGTTCAGGATTTGTGGGGATACCACAGGCTAAATAAACAATTTCAGATGCCAATATAAGGTTAATGGAAATACTTGTAATCGATTTAATACACTCCAGCATGTAAAGTGGATCATTGTGAACAAATTAAAGGGGAGACATTTTTTGAGTAAACTGTCCCTTTAAATAGGTTTAGGTCTTGTGCTTAAAATAACGCCAAAAAGGGCGTGACAGCTGCATCAAAATTGGATGCCAGAAACCACCCTCCGTAAAAAATGACACGTAAATGTACGGCATAAAATAAAAGACGCAAGTACCAAGAGTCAGGCATGTTGGTTGCGCAAGATGACACTAGATGTGTGGTATTCCTGTATATCTTCACTTCACCACAATACTTTTTGGTCTCTTTCTAACACCCTTCCTTTCTCATTCCCACTCATCCCATGGGGTCGATTTATTAAGCGGCGGATGCTGCTTCCAACCCCCTTTGTTTCAGGTTCGCCTGAAACGGAAGTTAAAAAGCAGCGGTCTTAAAGGGACAGTCTAGGCCAAAATAAACTTTCATGATTCAGATAGGGCATGACATTTTAAACAATTTTCCAATTTACTTTTAGCACCAATTTTGCTTTGTTCTATTGGTATTCTTAGTTGAAAGCTTAACCTAGGAGATTCATATGCTAATTTCTTAGACCTTGAAGCCCACCTCTTTCAGATTGCATTTTAACAGTTTTTCACCACTAGAGGGTGTTAGTTCACATATTTCATATAGATAACACTGTGCTCGTGCACGTGAAGTAATCTGGGAGCAGGCACTGATTGGCTAGACTGCAAGTCTGTCAAAAGAACTGAAAAAATGGGCAGTTTGCAGAGGCTTAGATACAAGATAATTACAGAGGTTAAAAGTATATTATTATAACTGTGTTCTTTTTGCAAAACTGGGAAATGGGTAATAAAGGGATTATCTATCTTTTAAAACAATAAAAATTCTGGTGTAGACTGTCCCTTTAAGACCGCTGACTCTTAACTTGTCCACAACCTTTTCGGTGGTGGACTGAAATCATACCGATACGTTTGGGATGATTGACTGCCCCTGCTAGCGGCCGTTTGTCCACCGGTGAGCAGGGGGTGGCATTGCACAAGCATTTCACTAGAAATGATTGTACAAAGTTAAATTTAATTTAGCGAGGTTTATCGGACATGATTCTATACAGCTAATCATGTCCTCTCAAACAATGTTAAAAATCTACACCCATCTCTCTTTCCTCTCCATAACCATAAAACCTTGTTACTTTCCATTTTTACAGCTGTGATGATCTCAAAAAATTACAGGAAGGAATGGATAAATGGCTTTCATGCAATACAAGTGAATGCAAAAGAAAAAATCAAGGGTAAGACCAAAAAAGTGAGGTAAAAAATATATAGATAGAAAGATAGATATAGATAAATATAATACAAAAATCAAAACAATCTACATACTTAAATGACAAATAACAGAACACAGAGTAGTAAGTAGCACTGCCAGATAAAATAAATATTGAATTTTAAAGGGACAGTCTACAACATTTTTTTTTCTTATTTAAAAAGATATATAATCCCTTTATTACCCATTCCCTGTTTTTTCATAACAAACACTGTTATATTACCTCTGTGATTACCTTGTATCTAAGCCTTTGCAGACAGCCTCCTTATCTAAGTGCCTTTGACAGACATGCAGTGTAGTCAATCAGTGAAGACTCCTAAATAACTTCACGGGAGTGAGCACAATGTTATCTATATGACACATGTGAACTAGCACAGTCTAACTGTGAAAAACTTTTAAAATGCTCTGAGCTAGGAGGCGGTTTTCAACTGTTTAGACATCAGTTTGAGCCTAGCTAGGTTTAGCTTTTCAAAAATACCACCAAGGGAACAAAGCAAATTTGATGATAAAAGTAAATCGGGAATTTGTTTAAAATTGCATGCCCTATCTGAATCATGAAAGTTTAGTTTTGACTTTACAAGTGTACAGTATATCATGGACTCACAAGAATTAGGAGATTCTACTTATGAGTACAGCTATCTGTGACACTTTTGGTGTATTTTATAATCATTCCTTATTATATGTGCATTTTTGCTTTACAAACCAGTAAATATACCATGTTGTTTAACAGTACCTATGTAGCATGCCGCGGTATGAGGACTTATTCAAAGAGGACATTTGATCATGGTTTACCTTGCATACTAATTGTTGCAGTTTTAAAAAAAATGTAATGATGCAAATTACAAACAGATTCCACTTGATCTTCCGGAGGACATTTATATTCTAGGGTTTAGGTAAGTGTAATTACTTGTTTATTTGCCTTTACTACATCATAATGTAATACATTTATTCATCCATATTTATTTTAATTTAGGTATAAGCCTATTGCCATTACATACCATGCTGCTTCACATTTTGTATGCTTCCACCGCCTGCAACATGCAAGCTGGATTTTTTATGATGGATTCGGGGAAATGAACAGCCCAGGCAAAGGCCAAATAATAGCTACACCTGAAGTTATAGAGCAAGAAATAACATTGCCACATTCAGTTGGCCACATTGTTTTCATTCGTCTTAATGAAGCACCATCTGTAATTGTCAAGGTAAGAAAGGAATGGGACAACTTTATATTTAATTATTTTTTGTTAACTATTTTACAGGAATATATTGTCTGTCATTTATTGTCTTTAGTGTATTATGATTAGTGTTGTATACCTACATTTCTTAGTCTCAACAGGAATGATATTAAAATCATTTAACACTTGAAGTCTTTAGCTATTAAAGGGAGACTCCACCCTCATAACAACTTTATCTCAATATAGGTGTTATGAGGGCTCCAGTCCCTGGGAGTACCTTATGGTGTTTTAATAATTTAACCAAAACCAATTTTCAACAGAGCATCTGTTTGCGATAATCCTGTCTCCTCCACCCTTCACATTGATCATGAAGGTTTTCCTTGGGTGCCGGGGTTCTGTCGAGAACTCCAAGGTTGTCGAAATCTCCAAGATTACATAATTTCCTGTGACTCTCCCGTTTTCACTATATTTTGCCCCTGTTAGGGGGGCGCATTTGGCATCCACCCCAAGTTAACCTTGGGGAATGAGGTTTACAAGAGTGGCTTCGCCGACTTGAACCACCCAGGCAGAGTTAAAAATAGATATTTTAGATGGGCACATTTACTGATCTGCGGATGCGAAACAAAAGTTAAGAAGCAGGGGTCGTAAGACTGCTACTCCTTAACTCATCCGCCATCTATTAGGTGGCGGACTGCAATTATCCCGATCGGATACGCCTGTGATGATTGACATCCCCTGCTAGTGGCCGATTGGCATTGCACTAGAAATGCTTGTGCAATGTTAAATGCCGACAGCGTATACTGCTGTTGGCATTTAAGTATGTTGGCCGGACATATAATAAATCTAAAGCATAGGCTCAGAGCGTCAACTGACAATCTCATATTATCACCAGCCAGCCATTACCAGTAACAGTGCGTACTGTTACTCTCAATGGGCGAACAAGTGATAGGCGAAAAGCATCAGCCGACACTTTCATCCTATAACCGGTGCCCAAAGAAAATATTCCTGATATATGTGGTGAACGGAGGAGGAGGAGAAAGGAGGTATTATGGACGGGTGTTCAAGGGGACAACTTTGGGTTAAACTTTTTGAAATTATTTAATCTACAGCTCCAATAACAACTTAATTGAGATTAATGTTTTATGGTGGCTGGAATATAGTCAGAATGCTCTTTTAAAGCTTTTTAATGGCTGGTTCAATTTTACAGTTTCAAACATACACTATAAATAACTCTGAAATAAGGGCAAATTTAGACTTGATTTGCAAAAATTTGAAATAGGCACTCTCCTTGTAATAACTATCAGCAGCAGGTATGTTCTTTCTGATGTCACATAATAATATCAACCATTCAGTAGTGTGGAAAAGTGTAGAGTTTATCATCAAAACAAATCACAGTAAAAAAAAATGTGCACACTATGCTTCCCCCTAAAATAGTTCAGTAAAATGAAATTTTTTATTAATTTGAACTGTTCATTTAAACAATACCAATCAAATTCTACACAACAGAATCTGACCTTTATATTAAGGGGCAGATTTAATAATGTCTGGTGGACATGATACGCTGTTGCGTATCATGTCCGCCATATATCGCTGAATGCCGACAGCAAACGCTGTTGGCATTTAGCATTGCACAAGCAGTTCTAGTGAACTGCTTGTACAATGCCGCACCCTGCAGATTCGCGGCCAATCAGCCACTAGAAGTGGGTGACAATCAAGCCGATCGAATATGAATCAAATTGATTGCTGTCCGCAGATCAGAGGCAGCGGATTCAGTTAAGGAGGAGCGGTCTTAAGACAGCTGCTTCTTAACTGCTGTTTCCAACGAGCCTGAAGGCTCACAAGGAAAACAGGGGGATCAGGGGCCATTCGGACCTTGATAATTCGACACCTATGTATTCTTTTATCTGAGTCAGTAATTCAGGCTTAGATCAACTCATGAATTCTAGTTGTAAATTAACTTTACAATGTAATATTTGAATTAAATAATTATAATAATCCATAGCTCATAATTATGCCTATCATAACACCTCTGTGCCAATGAAATTTAGTTTTAATTTAAACTAAAAAAAAAAAGTACACAGCTTCCTATTATTAAAAGGGGATCCAGCATTTGTGATCCTATCTTCTTCCACTATGTGTATGATGAGATTGGGAAATAAAAAAGCTAATTTTAATACTTGACAGAATCTCAATGTTGTGTCTCTTACTTTATATGCAAATGGAATAAACAGGACTAAATAATTGGGTGGTGGTCAACTCATGGTCCCTTGCTCTGCCTTTCATGCCATGTAAGGTGGGTATACATTAGACACGTGCATTTTGAGGTTTCTTTCACATTCAAAAGCAGAAGAAGGCGGCTCTTCGTGCACCTTAGCTATTTTCGTTGCTGAATTCAATCTTGCGCAACAGCAACACACTGAAATCTGGATTTGCAAAGATGTTAAGATGGTACTGTTGCACAACAATGAATTTTGAAACGAAAATGGCTAATTATCACAAAGAGACACATTCTTCCGCTTTCAAAGGTGAACGAAACATTAAAATGAACATGTCTAGTATACAGTGCGTAATTAATGGTGAAAGTTGTTTTCCACATGCCCCACTACTTTCACCCACACCCCAGACTTTGGGTGAAGGTGGATCATGCAATGATGATTCACTGGTTCAAAGGCACACTGAAATTCCGATTATCCTAGTATGTGAAGGTATAATCTAGATTTTATTAAAGACACAGAGACGAGTATTTTTATGCATTACTCTTTCTTTACTACTCAATGCAGCCTTTTAAAGAACAAGATATATAAGATAATATAACATACACATAATAAGAACATAACATAGACTTATTATAGTGAGAAAAAACAGCCAATCAGCACAGAGCATAGACTATAAACAGAGCACCCAATTAACATACTTCCTCTTTCTAATTGATGCTCAAAAGGAATAAAATATTAAACATCATAAGAAAACCAAAAAGTCCGAAACAACAGAGGGTAATAAACGCCAACTTCTTGTAGAACTGATGGACGAAATTCCATGGGATGTTGAATTTGATAGAAGGTAACGTAGATGTCCAGGATTCATTGAATGAAGGTTGAGATTTCTGAATTGACGGGAAGAATCCAGAGGATGAGAAAGGATTGGATTCACATGGATACTGTTAAAAAATATAAGAGTTAGTAACACATAATGACGGTTATTAGGGTGGGAAAAAACACCATTATCTATGTGAGGAGGGAAAATACTCGTCTCTGTGTCTTTAATAAAATCTAGATTATACCTTCACATACTAGGATAATCGGAATTTTATTACAAGACCAGAGACTCCTATTTTTATGCAAGTTTAAAGTAGTTAGAATAAATTAAGCGAGGCATGTTGAATGGGTCTGAAATAAAATTGTTTGAAGATGGAATCTGAAGACCAGTCTGCAGCATTTAAAATCTGTTGAAGAGGAGCCGCTTTTAAAAAGGCTTTCGAAGCAGCGGAACCTCTGACAGAATGAGCTGTAAAAGAAATGTTGATACCGGCCTCTTTCATGACCCATTTAACCCACCTAGCGATAGAGGTAGAAGTGATAGGAGCATAGGGGGGAACAAAAGAAATAAGCAGTTGATTATGGATAGGTTTCCTAAATATCAGAGTTCTAGATTCGTATGACTTTAAGCATTCGACCACACACAAAGAGGGTTCCGAAGACAGATAAGGATAAAAGATGGAAGTAGATAAAGTTTTTGTTCTGCGAGAAAGAAAGAAGGTGACTCCTTCAGGGGAGAAACGTTTAGAGTTCCAATCTAATGCTTTTACATCCGATACCCTTCTGAAAGAAATAAGGCATAGAAGGGTAGCGAGTTTAGCGGAAAGTTGTTTTAGAGTCAACAAGTTATTGTCTGGCCAGGATTTGAAAAGAGAGAAAACTAAGTCTACATCCCAGAAAAATTCGTGTTTGGGAACAGGAGGACGTTTTAATCTAATGGCTTTAAGAACTCTACAAACTAAAGGGTGTTTACCGATAGGTGAATTATTGATTAGATTATGTCTGGCAGAGATGGCCGATCTATGGACATTAATTGTTCTGTAAGCAAGGCCTGAATCAAAGAGGTGTGACAGATAATGATTTCGGTTAAATCCGCAGAAATTGGATCCAAATCCCTTTGCAAGCACCAGCTAGACCATTTTGACCATGCGGCAAAATAACATCTGCGGGTACCTGGAGCCCAAGAGTCTTGAATGAGGGATCTAGCTCTCTCCGAAAGGCCTCGGAGAGACCAGGGTCCCCTGAAATTGTCCAGGCTATCAGAAAAAGAGAGCCTTGGAGAATTAGACTGTGAAATTCGCCCTCCGGATTGACTAATAGGTGAGGAAGTGGAGGAAGAAGAATTGGAAGATTGGTGGACATCTCCAAGAGGGAGGGATACCAAGACTGGGTTGGCCAAAGGGGAGTCACTATAGTTAGGCATAGGAGATCCCTGCGGACTGTTGAAATTGTCCTCGGGATCATTGAGAATGGAGGGAAGGCATAAGCTTTCTTGGGGGGCCATGGTTGCAGGAAAGCATCTATGGCCGCAGCTTCCGGATCTGGACGCCAGCTGAAGTATGGGTAAATCTGGAAGTTGGTCCTGGATGCAAAAAGATCCAGGCAAAAGGGACCTCTGAGAGATTGGAGGAGTAAAAACATTTTCCTGTCTAATTTCCAATCGCTCGAATCTGTCAGATGACGAGATCCCCAATCTGCAGCTGTATTTGATAGACCTGGAATATATTCCGCTTTGATAGAAATATTCCTGTCTAAACAAAGGTGAATAAATTCCTTGGTAATGTTGGACAAATTCCTTGATTTGGTGCCTCCTAAACGATTGAGATATCGTACTGCTGAAATATTGTCCATGCGAAGGAGAATAGAAACTGGAGAAGAAAAATTGGCAAAACTTTTGACTGCAAACGAGCCAGCCAATAATTCCAAACAATTGATATGGAAACGTTTCTCCTCCAATGTCCATTTGCCACCGGTGATGGAAGGGCCGCAGCGTGCACCCCAGCCTGAAAGACTGGCATCGGATTCTATAATGAAGTCCGGAGTTCTGCCAAAGATGGCTCTCCCATTCCAGGCTTCTAAATGAGAGAGCCACCAAGACAATTCTTCTTTGGCTTCTAGGGACAAAGGAATCAAATGAGAATAAGAAAAACCTTTCCTCAAATGAAGAATCTTTAGTCTCTGAAGTTCTCGGTAATGTAATGGGGCAGAAAAAATAGCCTGAATAGAGGATGATAGTAACCCTACTATTCTGGCTATGGTTCTGATGGGAACTAAATCTTTGGATAAAGTTTTGGTAATTTCTTTCTTGATATTCTTTACCTTGTCTGAAGGAAGACTCAGAGTAGAGAGTATTGAGTTGATTTTGAAGCCTAAGAAAATCAAAGACTTTGTGGGTAAGAGAACTGATTTCTGTTTGTTCACAATAAAACCTAAGGATTCTAATAAAGAAATTGTGGTAAATAGATGATTCTGAAGGGAGTGAAAATCTTGGTCCATAATCAAAATATCGTCCAAATAAATTATTAGACGAATTCCTCGGAGTCTCAACCAGGCCACTACAGGTTTCAGTAACTTGGTGAAAATCCAAGGAGCAGAGGACAGACCAAAGGGAAGGCAAGTGAAATTCCAAAGCTGGTCTTCCCAACGGAAAGTCAAGAATTTCCAATGTTCTTGGGCGATTGGAACGGTTAGATAGGCGTCTGTGAGATCCAATCGAACCAACCAATCGTTTCCTCTTAGACATTCTCTTAATAAGTGAATACCTTCCATTTTGAAATGATGGTAAACTACAAAGGTATTTAACGTTTTTAGGTTTATGACTGGTCTGTATTGATTGTTTTTCTTTTTTACCAAAAACAGATTGCTTAGGTAAAAATCTTGAGGTTGGGAGACTGGAAGAATTGCTTTTTTGGAGAAGAGAGAAGAAATTTCTCTCTTGACCAAAAGAGAGTCTTCTTGAGAAAATTGAATTGGATGGGGAAGACAGATTTGAATTGGGGGAGATATGAATTCTATGAGAATACCTGATACAGTTTGTAAAACCCAAGGGTCTGAAGTAATTGAAGCCCAATTTTGAGTAAACAGGGCGAGTCTGCCTCCAATTTTTTCTGGGAAAGAAAGGATATAGGGAAGAAATGAAGAACTTACCTGGAGCTTGTCTAGCTCTGGCTCTGGTCCTAAAACCTCTCTGAGTCCAGGGGCGACCTCTTGTCGGAAAAAAGGAGGAAGTGGATGGTTCAGAGTAACCTCTTTGGAATTGAGATTGAAACTGGTGTTGGTATTGTGATTGTTGGGGATAGTAATGAGACCTGGATAAGAAGGCTTGGCGGCCGGGAAAGCGGCCTCTGCCTCTCCCGGCCCTGTCGGAGAAACCCTGGTTAGGGTAGAAAATTTTCTTAACGGATGTTTTCACTTTATTTAGGTTAGAGAAAGTATTTACGTATTGGCTTAAGTCCTTTAAGTAAGAGTCTCCAAACAAAAGACCCTTGTTGTCTGAAGCGATATTACTTGAGGAAAAATCAGAAATTTTCGGGTCTATTTTCCTCAAGATGTTACGTCTTCTTTCTCCAGACATTGCGCAATTCGTGTTCCCAATAAAACACAGGAGTCTTTGTACCCATTCTCTGACCACATAGGGATCCAAAGGGCAATTTTCGGCTACGCCTTGTTCAGATAATTCGAATAATTTAGTGAGGGGACCAACTGAATCTAAAAGTTTATCTTGGCAAATTTTCCAGGATCTATCTATTCCTTTTTTCAATTTATATCCTGGGGAACCAATGAATTTTAAAATTTTGGGGTCAACTTCAGGTGTGATGGAAGCATTCTTTGGTAACAGGGGACGAGGACATTCGGCTTTCATTTTGTTGCGGGTTTGCTTTTTTAGGGGTTTACGTAATTGGTGGTCAATAAATTTAGCTAAATCCAGGGGGGGACACCACTCGGCGGACCGGGGATGGTGTAAGTCGTCTGGTTTAAACCTAGGGTTACCCAAACAATCTAAAAAGTCCTCTTCATCCTCACTGTATTCAAAAGATTTTTTAGCTTTCTTTTTCGTTTTTTTAGCGGCCGGGGAGCCATCGGAATTATCCGAATCATTGAAATTGTCTGAATTAATATCAGTGTATTCGTCACCATCTGATTCCTCAGAATCTGAAGATGGATTATCAATATTAGTTTTTGATTTAAATTTAAATTTTTTGCATACATGAGTATCCCCTGTTTGGTTACCCTCAGGGTGCAGGGTTCTACTAACAGCGGTTTTTCTTCCTTTGCTGTGAGGAATATTAGTCTCAGTTAAAAGTTGGCGAGACTTTTCAATAAGTTTTTTGCTTGCTTTATAGGCAATAGATGGGTTCTTTCTTTTTAAAGATATTTTTCTTTGTTTCTCTCCCATCAAAGAGGTCATTTTATTAAATAAATTATTCATAGAGGAATCAATCATAGATTGTACTGTATGTAAGGTCAAGGGAGGTGATTTAGATTGAGTTTCAGACATTGTTTATAATGTTTTGTCAAAAAAACAATGTGAGGTAAAATTAAATATTAAATTAATTGATTATCAAATCTCCCTTATAAGAAAATTTTTATGTATAAAATTTGAAATATATATAGTTGAAAGGGTCTGGCAAAACAGACTATTGAGAGGACAAGCAAAATATTTTTCTGAGGTAAACTGTTTGGTTCAATTAGTTAGCTAAAACGCTTAGTACAGAAATTATACTAAATGTAATTGCAATGTATTATAACTGCCAGAAGATGGCAACAAAAGCTGAGGAGAAATATTCTATGACAAAATGAAGGAAATGTCAGGACCGAGTGGAAAAGACACAAAGTTACCACTCGGTTAACAGCAGAGGTACAGCTGACAGGAGGCAGGGTTATTACGTCAGCGGTAATGGGCGGGAAGGGGACGGCCCACAAAATGGCGAACGGACTGAGAGAAGAAAACATGCAGGAGGGGAGAAAACACTGAGCGAACAACGGAGCTAGCAAAGTTTGAAGCAGAATGTCAGTAGGTGATAAGGCTAAAGGCTCAATAGAGACACAAAATATAAATATAAGGAAATATGAAAACCGGAAGAAAAAATACACATATAAGGGGAAAAACAAGGAGTTATAGTTACAAACGAAGTAAACAGAAAAACGGAAGAAATGATAAAGGGATAAAATATCTATAAAGACAATAATGATAACGTTTTATTATTAATATTATGACTGCACTACTTATCTGAGTGAGCAGCAAAAAGAAAGAGGAAGTATGTTAATTGGGTGCTCTGTTTATAGTCTATGCTCTGTGCTGATTGGCTGTTTTTTCTCACTATAATAAGTCTATGTTATGTTCTTATTATGTGTATGTTATATTATCTTATATATCTTGTTCTTTAAAAGGCTGCATTGAGTAGTAAAGAAAGAGTAATGCATAAAAATAGGAGTCTCTGGTCTTGTAATAAAATTATTATACATGAGCCAGCAGGTGACTAGCTTCCTGACTTTAACCAGGCAAAAGATAAATAATATTAATACAGAGTATTAATACTATATATATGTGTGTATGTGTGAAACCCAAAAAAGTTACATGTCCCTTTTTTCTTTACAGTTTTGCATAAAGAAACTCACAGTAGTTATGTTAGTTTATAAAATGATCAAATGGTAAAACCCTAGAAAGGAGTTTTTGTTCTCATGTATATATCAGCCCATTGCACAATAATTACATATATCTGGGGGGGGGGTTTAGAGTGGATTTCTTTTCATTGTTTAATTAAATTATGCATCTCTACTGCTGGCATTATTGTTACTGATATATAATTTTGAATTTGAAGTAAAACCTCTTTCATTGTGTAATTTACAGGATAATAAATTGCTCTGTGATACCATAGCTGCCAATAAGTGGCTTGACGAAAACATGCAAAACCTTTTTGGTCAAGTCCAAAAGCCAATGATTCTCAGCATGGATGCAAAAGAAACAGATGATACTATTTACAAACATGAAGAATATGTAAACTCTAAATATGAAACTGGAGTTAATCATCTAGAGCCATTTGTTTTCACATTTTCAAACAGTGCTGATATGGATATGTTTTTATCTGAGAAAAGAGACAAGCAAAAACTTCTTGTACATGTTAGTTGTGAATCACAACTTTAAAGGGGCATGCATCGCTTGACTTTTTTTATAATCATCACTTTAAAAAAAATATAGAAAGTAAAATAAAGCAAGAAAAAATGTTAAATTATTTAATAAATGTTTAAAAATGTTACAGTATATAGACTCTGTCAGTTTGCTTTGTTCTGGTACACCTCTAAGCTAGGGGAGTTTCTTCTGCCTAACTCCTGCATCTGACCTGCCGCTTACCCATCTACTAATCCACCCATCTCACTTTGACGTGAAATATTAATAGCCATGCATGAGAAACTATGTGGATATTAATCACTTTTGCAAACAAAAGTTCAAAGAATGAGAGTCAAGAAAACACTATTAACAACCTGATTCTCTGCATCTCTGCACACATGAAAGAAAAAGCAACTGTAACAATGGTTTGTGTGTGTGTGTTTATCCATGTATCTATCATGTGTGTATGTATGTGTGTGTGTGTGTGTATGTGTGTATATATATATATATTAGTGCAAGTGTGGTAGTTTATGATCAATATTATTTTGCTCTCGCTAAATGTATTTATTTTTATATAGAAGGATGCACAATTAGAATAAAACACGCTAAATAAGGGTGAGCCAAGATAATTTTCATAGAGATAATGCTTGGTTCCTTTTTCAGAATTTATCATTAAAATGCATAGAAGCTACAGTGCCAAGTGTGGTGCCATATTTTTAGATCAATATCATTTGGCTCAGACTAGTTTGATCTTTTTCGTTTAGAGGGATGCTTAATTAGTATAAAGCAAGCAAAATGTGAGGGAGACAAAATGGTTTTAATAGAGTAAAAGCTTGGTTCCTTATTCAGAATCTACTATTGAAATGCATTGATGTTATGGTGTCAAGTTTGATGCCATACTATATGACCAATATAATTAGGCTCAGGCTAGATTTTATTTGTGTATATAGATGGATGGCCTATTAGCATAAAACAATCCAAATGTGAATGAGCCAAGATGGTTTTCATAGATTAAAAGCTTGGTTACTTATTCAAAATCTCACATTGAAATGAGGGAACCAGGTTTGGTGCCATATTACATGATCAATACCATTTGGCTCAGGCTAGATTGATTCTTTTTATATAGAGGGATGCACAATTAGTATAAAACAGGCCAAAATGTGAGTGAGCCAAGATGGTTTTCATAGAGGAAATGCTGGGTTACTTATTCAAAATCTCCCATTGAAATGCAATGAAATTAGGGTACCAGGTTTGGTGCCATATTACATTATCAATATCCTTTAGCTCAGACTAGATTGATTCTTTTAAGATAGAGGGATGCCGAATTAGCATAAAACAAGCCAAATGGGAGTGAGCCAAGATGTTTTTCATTGATTAAAATCTTAGTTACTTATTCTGAATTGCCCATTGAAATGCATTGGAATTAGGGTACCAGATTTGGTGCCATATTACATGATCAATATAATTTGGCTCAGGCTAGATTGATTCTTTTTAGATAGAGGGATGCCCAATTAGCATAAAACAAGCCAAATGTTAGTGAGCCAAGATGTTTTTCATAGAGTAAATGCTGGGTTACTTATTCATAATTTCCCATTGAAATGCATTGAAATTAGCGTACCACGTTTGGTGCCATATTACATGATCAATATCATTTGGCTCAGGCTACATTGAATTTTTTTATATAGATGGATGCCCAATTAACATAAAACAAATGTGAGTGAGCCAATATGATTTTCATAGATTAAAAGATTGGCTGCGTATTTTCAAATCTAACATTAAAATGCATTGAAATTAGGGTACATGGTTTGGTGCCATATTACATTATCAATATCCTTTAGCTCAGACTAGATTGATTCTTTTAAGATAGAGGGATGCCAAATTAGTATAAAACAAGCCAAATGGGAGTGAGCCAAGATGGTTTTCATAGAGTAAATGCTGGGTTACTTATTCAAAATCTCCAATTGAAATGAGGGTACCAGGTTTGGTGCCATATTACATAATCATTATAATTTGGCTCAGGCTAGATTGAATCTTTTTAGATAGAGGGTTGCCCTATTAGCATAAAACAAGCCAAATGTGAGTGAGCCAAGATGTTTTTCATAGATTAAAAGCTTAGTTACTTTTTCAGAATTGCCCATTGAAATGCATTGGAATTAGGGTACAAGATTTGGTGCCATATTACATGATCAATATAATTTGGCTCAGGCTAGATTGATTCTTTTTATATAGAGGGATGCACAATTAGTATAAAACAGGCCAAATGTGAGTGAGCCAAGATGGTTTTCATAGATTAAAAGCTTGGTTACTTATTCAAAATCTCCCATTGAAATTAGGGTGCCAGCTTTGATGCCATATTATATGATCAATATCATTTGGCTCAGGCTAGATTAATTCTTTTTCTATAGAGGGATGCCCAATTAGTATAAAACAAGTAAATTGTGAGTGAGCCAAGATTAAAAGCTTGGTATCTTAATCAGAATTTCCCTATTGAAATTAATGAAAATTTTGGTGCCACCTTTGGTGCCAAATTTAATGATTAATATCATATTAACTTTGCTAATTGTTGTTTAATAAATAATTTATTTCATTAATAAGAAGCTGACTAGAATAGGATGCTGGGTGAATAGTAAGCTAACTTGAATTTTCGAATAAGAAGCTGGCCGAATAAGAAGCTGGCTGAATAAGTAGCGAACTTCAGCATTCGAATAAGAAGCTGGCCGAATAAGTAGCTAACTTCAGCACCATAATTAGGTAAATGCATGAATGGAGGTGTTATACTTAAATTGATCATATCAGTGTTGTTTCTGGGGTTGCCAGCTGTGCTCTATAAAAATATCTGCGACCTGTCGAAAATAGCTACCTTGTCGAGATTTGGTACATCTAGGTGTGCATGCTCACAAATACGTAATCACACTCCACATATGAATGAAATTAATGTGTGGAATGCAGCCTATGTATTCAGCAGCATGTGCAGATACAGGTAGCAAATCTCGACAAGAGCTGATTCGCTGTAACTGCTGGTGGGGGGCTTTCCTAACTCACAGAATAAACCGCCCAGTGTATGTGTTCTTAACCCCTTCATGACATAAGTAATTGTCCATGTAAACAAAACCTAGGATTTTGCTATTAATATTTCCAAATGCTGCATGTCAAAATGAATAAAAAAACAGCCTGTTATAAAAAAAATAAAATGTTTCTAACATATTAAAAATATATCGCAAATCAAACATCTAGGGAGGTAACGACAGCCGCATAACATGTTCTGTGTATATATTTTTTTCAACACAGCATGATTTCTTCCAATCCCCTGTATATCGATCCCGCAGCTCCTTTAGTGTCAGGGATGCGCATTCTTTGATTGACAGGGATTGCAGTCGACATCCTGCGCAATAGCATTAACATGCTACACAGGTAAACTAAAATCCAGATATGCTGCATGTATAACACACACTAACTATGATTAAAGTGACAGTCTACACCAGAATTTTTATTGTTTTAAAAGATAGATAATCCCTTTATTACCCATTTCCCAGTTTTCCATAACCATCACAGTTATAATAATATACTTTTAACCTCTGTTATTATCTTGTATCTAAGCCTCTGCAAACTGCCCCTTTTTTCAGTTCTTTTGAAAGACTTGCAGTCTAGCCAATCAGTGCCTGCTCACAAATAACTTCTTGTGCACGAGCACAGTGTTATCGATATGAAATACGTGAACTAACACCCTCTAGTGGTGAAAAACTGTTAAAATGCAATCTGAAAGAGGTGGGCTTCAAGGTCTAAGAAATTAGAATATGAACCTCCTAGGTTAAGCTTTCAACTAAGAATACCAAGAGAACAAAGCAAAATTGGTGATAAAAGTAAATTGTAAAATTGTTTAAAATTACATGCTCTATCTAAATCATGAAAGTTTATTTTGGCCTAGACTGTCCCTTTTATGTCCTATTACGCATGCACAGTCTTATTCGACGGCGAAACAGAGAGATGCTTGTGAACGAGCATTAGTGGGAGGAACGGGGGATTGACTTTGCTAAAAATAAAAACTCCCATAGCAGGAGCGGCTTGATGGGCGGAGAATGAAGACTGGATCAATGGTTAGAACAGATAAGTTATAAATTATATAACTTTATTTCTACACACTTTATTTGGGAAAAAAATGTTTACACGGACAACAATTTTGTTTACTGTCACTTTAAGTGCACCCACACTTTTATATTGTTTTTTAGAGGACAAATAGGGCTTTCTTTTAACATTAAATATTTATATCTAAACTATAATTTTATATGAAAAAAGTCTAAGTAAGTGTGAGAAATTAAGGAATGGTATGTTTTCTAAGCAATTTTATTGTGAATATCATCATCCTGATAGATATTACTGCAATAAAACACCCATATTTGTGTTTAGTAATTTCCCACGAGTGCAACAATATCCTCAATTTACATGTTTTACGAGACCTGCCCATTTACATGGAAATTTGGCACATTGATTTTCTGGGCCAAAGTCACCTTTCAGACATTATGGTAGCCCAGGAATGAAAATTACCCCATCATGGCTTACCATTTACAAAAGTAAACAACCGGGATATTCCAAAAGGGCTATTTTGGCTGTTTTTATTCACCATCATTAAATGTTTTACTGCTCTATAACACCCATATTTGTGTTTAGCAATGTCCTACGAGTGCAAACAGTACTCCCCATGTACAGGTTTTATGGGGTTTACAGATGTTACAGGGCCAAATATGGGGTCTGCCCATTTCAGTCTTCATACATGAAAATTTGGCACCTTGATTTTCTGGGCCTATGTCGCCTTTAAAGGGACAGTCTACAATAGAATTTTTATTGTTTTAAAAGATACATAATCCCTTTATTACCCATTCCCTAGTTTTGCATAACCAACACGGTTATATTAATATACTTTTTACCTCTGTGATTGCCTTGTATCTAAGAACCTTCTTCCAGCCCCATGATCACATGACTGTGACTGTTTATTATCTATTGACTTGCATTTAGCATTGTGTTGTGCTTAATCTTAAATAACTCCCTGGGCGTTAACACAGTGTTATTTATATGGCCCCCATGTACTTTCAGTCTCTTGTTGAGAAAAGCAATTTAAAAAGCATGTGATCAGAGGCAGCCCTCAAGGGCTTAGAAATTAGCATATGAGCCTACCTATGTTTAGTTTTGACTAAAAATACCAAGGAACAATGCACATTTGATGATAAAAGTAAATGGGAAAGTTGATTAAATGACATGCCTATCTGAATAATGAAAGTTTCATTTTGACTAGACTGTCCCTTTAAGACATTATGGCAGCCCAGGAATGAAAATTACCCCATCATGGTATACCATTTTCACAAGTAGACAACCCAGGGTATTCCAAAAGGCCTATGACTAGTCTTTTTTTGTAGCCAGTTAGTTATAACACCTGGCCAAATGTAGTGGTCATATTTTTTCTATGCGTTTTCACACAAACACTGCACTTTGGCTGTTTATATCATCATCATTATGTGTGTTACTGCTACAAAACATCCATATTTTTGTTAAGCAATGTCATGCGAGTGCAACAGTACCCCCAATGTACAGGTTTACAGAAGTTACAGGGCCAAATATGTGGTCTGTCCATTTCAGTCTTCATACATGAAAATTTGGCATCTCAATTTTCTGGGCCTTTGTTGCCTTTAAGACATTATGGCAGCCCAGGAATAAAAATTACCCCCATCATGGCATACCATTTTCAAAAGTAGATAACCCAGAGTATTCCAAAAGGATTATTTTTAGTCTTTTTTATAGCCATTTAGTTACAACTAGGGTTGCCAGCTGTCCGGTATTTGACCTGACATTCCGGTATTTCCGGTTATTGCCTGATAATGAGTCAAAAATACCGGACAAACCTCTAAAAGACTACAAAAAAGCAAGATCTAACAATCTGTTAGTAAAGAGCGCCACCTATTGATTGACAAGAGAGAAAAGTATGTATATATACGTGTAATACAGATATTGAAAAACACACCAATATATATTTTAAATAAATAGATCAATAAATAATAACAACAAAACCAATTAAAATTAATATTGATGCTTAAATAATTTCAATATATAAAAAAATGACTTCAGATTAAATATTAAAATTTATATATATACACACACATAGAATCCGCTTTGAAAAACTATGCAGCAGAGTCTTAAACACACAGTACAGATAAGCTTACCTGGTGAGCTAAAAGTTGCAAATATATTTTAAAAGGATATCGTATGTATAGACGTTCTGTTTGAGCTCTATCTTCCAATCCACACTGCAGCGTCCTGGATAAACCCACCGGCAAAATCAAATGGCCCAAGGACTTGCTCACCACGAACCCCCTCTGGTGCAATGGGTTTCCCCTTCAGTCACCACATATACAGGCTGCCGTTCTCCATCAAGCCGTACACTTGTTACCAAAAGTCTGTGGTCTCTGGTCAAACAGTCACAGTCAAAACCGCATATGCAATGTCCCAGAGTCTCTTTCAAATATTACCGTGTCCAAAGGGTCTTTGAGCAAAATCACATGCAGAATATTTTTAACGCCAGATTCACTCCGATTACCACTAAACACTCACAAGCCGGCTAGAGTGTTTGTGGATCTGACTCCTCACAGCGTGTGTAGATGTGGGCGTGGCCTTACGCATTTCGTGGGGCAGGCCTCTGACGAAGTGGGGAGGAGCCCCATGAAACGCGTAAGGCCACCCCCACATCTACACACGCTGTGAGGAGTATAGCTAAAAGATTATAAAAATAATTTAATAATATTGAATACAGTACAGTGTAATATAAAATCATATAGCTATACATTAAATTCTAAACAATTCTTTTAAAAGCATTTTTAATTATAATTTTAAAATGTTATACAGATTAAAATCTGAGGAAACAGTTTAAAGGGACAGTCTAGTCAAAATTAAACTTTCATGATTCAGATAGGGCATGCAATTTTAAACAACTTTCCAATTTACTTCTATTATCTACTTTGCTCAATTATTTAGATATCCTTTGTTGAAGAAATAGCAATGTTCATGTGCAGCAACCAATCAGCAGCTACTGAGCATATCTAGATATGCTTTTCAGCAAGTGATATCAAGAGAATGACGCAAATTAGATAATAGAAGTAAATTAGAAAGTTGTTTAAAATGACATGCTCTTTCTAAATCATGAAAGAAAAAAAATGGGTTTCATGTCACTTTAAGATACAGGTATATGATTGCTAATAGTCTTAAAAAAGGTGTTTTTAAAGGGATAAATTCAAGATTAGTGTAAATTCTTTAGGTGATCAGTGTTAGTCTAATAAAAATGGGGAGATATCCAATTCTGAATTTAGGCCAGCCGGGAATAGGGTATCATATCTATAAATAAATTCGGCTTCTTTTAATTTTAGAAAATTAAAATTTACCCCCCCTCCAATTCTGTTTGACCTGTAGTATTCCCCAATATTTTAAATCATTTGTGTTACCACTGTGTATTGATTTAAAATGTTTGTAAAGATTGGTATCATCAGCTCCCTTCTCAATGCACAGGAGGTGCTCCCTTATCCTATCTCTAATCATTCTCTTATTTTCGCCAAAATATAATAAATTACATGAACATTTCAAGACATAAATTACCCCCTTCGTAGTACATCTAATACAATCTTTAATAATAATGTTATTATCGTCTCCTGACTGTTGAACATTTACTATATTCCTTTTGTCACTGTGTTTACAGGTCTTGCAGGAGTAGCAGGGGAAAAAAACAGATCTTTCCTCTCACAAAAAAGGTCTCACACAAAAGAATTTACATGGAGGAAAGATATCTGTTTTTTTCCCCTGCTACTCCTGCAAGGCCTGTAAACACAGTGACAAAAGGAATATAGTAAATGTTCAACAGTCAGGAGAAGATAATAACATTATTATTAAAGATTGTATTAGATGTACATCCATGTGCAATTACAAAACATTTGGTTACATAATAACAGAACAAGATACAGCTAAAGTGGAGACTATACATGGATTAGGACTCTCATTATTTATTTATTTATGGATCGGTGAACTCTCCGTGTGCCAATTGTGTATATATATCCCCCTCACAAGGTTGTTACGCCCTAGACGTAATGGATATAGACAAATTGAAGAGGGACTGTTATAGGAAGGCCTGCCAATCCAAATGGGTGTTCAAGCCTTTAGGTATCAATGTCTGTAGATGGTACGTCCATCTTGCTTCCTTCTGCAATAGTATTCTGTTGCGGTCGCCTCCCCTGGACAATGGTGGCACATGATTGATTATAGTATATTTCAAATCGGATACTCTGTGCTGTAGCTGCTGGAAATGTCTGGCAACAGGTTGCTCTGCATTGCCCTGCTTAAACCACCTTTATTCCCACCACTAAAACAGATCCTTTTGACCTATACATTGACAGAGACAACTATTGTTAAAAGAAAAGTTCTGTACGAATCGCGAAGAACGTACCCTTTTTAGGAGGAAGTCCAAATATACTCCTCAATCTACACATTCAAGCATCAATACTTATATGAGATTGAGTATGAAGGAAATGAAACAGTCGGTCAATGATCACCAAAATGATACATTTAACAACTTCTCCAGGTCCGAATGGGCTGCTTTAAGGTCCCTCACTGCCGATAAGAACCTAATCATCCGTGAAGCGGATAAAGGTGGAGCGATAGTTTTACAAAACTATGGAGAGTATAGAGAAGAAATTCTATCACAATTGGAGGATCGACTATGGTCTTCAAAATATTGACGAATATTTACATATGTTTTACACACAGAACCTACTGGATAAAACAACTGTGGCATATCTTACTGTTGAATATCCAATAATTCCTGTGCTCTACACCCTCCCTAAGATACACAAACGGTTAGAAAAACCACCTGGGAGACCTATTGTGTCAGCAATAGGCTCACTTTTACAACCCATGGCCACGTTTGTGGACTACTTCTTACAACCCATGGTTACTAATATGCCATCATATTTAAAAGACTCAGCCTCTCTGCTATCATTATTAAAGAACATGGATAACATTCAGCCAACAGATCTATTAGTTACTTTGAATGGAACATCATTATACACTGTAATTCCACACCAGCAGGGGATGCAGGCCATTTCTAAGCAGTTGGCCAGATACCCTTATGTGGGACCACCAGCTGAACTTTTATTGCATCTGTTAGACTTTTGTCTAAGTAAGAACTACTTCAGGTTCGAAAGCAGGTTTTATCTTCAATTAATGGGAACGGCGATGGGGTCCAATGTGGCCCCATCGTACGCGAACCTCTATATGGCCATTTTTGAAGAACTTGGGACAGATCTGTTCAGAAATGAACACATAAAGGTCTTCAAACGATATATAGATGACCTCTTTCTGATTTGGAGTGGGAGTGTTGCCCAACTGGAAGAATGGTTCATCCAACTGAATTCAGCTAACAAGGCTTTACAATTCAAAATGTCATTCGATCTACATCAGATTGACTTTCTGGACGTACGGCTGTACAAGGGAGACAACAAGCTAGAAACTACTTTGTTCCGCAAAGAGACGGATCGTAACGCTTTGTTACATTTTACAAGCTGTCACCCACCAGCTCTGAAAAGGGCCCTCCCGAAGTCACAATTGCAGAGAGTGACTAGGATCAATTCGGAAGAGGACAACAAACTGGGTCAAGTATCAGAAATGCAAACCCGCTTTGAAGCCCGTCAATATCCGACCAAATTACACAGGAAACAATGTGAAATGGTGTTGAATGACACCCAAAGAACACCAAGAAAAGAAGAGAACAGGATGATGTTTGTCACCACCTATACGGGTGACAAGAATGGTATGGCATCAGCAATTAAGAAAAATTGGGATATTATTAGCAGTGACAATGCGCTGCCCCTTCTGAATTCACCACCACCAAGAATAGGCTACAAAAGGGCAAGATCTTTGAGAGACCACCTAGTCCAGACTGATCCACAACAAGCATATAAGAAGTGCACATGGTTGGATACTAATAAACCTGGGGTCTATAGATGCCTGGGTTGTACAACCTGTGGAGGGCTAATTACTGGTTCCTCGTTTACACATCCCTACAAGAGGAAAACATTTAAACATAAATATAGGCTTATGTGTACGACTACACACATAGTCTATTTACTTCATTGCCCCTGTGGCCTATATTACGTTGGAAAGACGGTTGATGACCTACGTACCCGCATGGCGAACCACCGATCTGCAATCAGATCTGCTCTCAAGCAGGGCAATGCAGAGCAACCTGTTGCCAGACATTTCCAGCAGCTACAGCACAGAGTATCCGATTTGAAATATACTATAATCGATCATGTGCCACCATTGTCCAGTGGAGGCGACCGCGACAGAATACTATTGCAGAAGGAAGCAAGATGGACGTACCATCTACAGACATTGATACCTAAAGGCTTGAACACCCATTTGGGTTGGCAGGCCTTCCTATAGCAGTCCCTCTTCAATTTGTCTATATCCATTACGTCTAGGGCATAACAACCTTGTGAGGGGGATATATATACACAATTGGCACACGGAGAGTTCACCGATCCATAAATAAATAAATAATGAGAGTCCTAATCCATGTATAGTCTCCACTTTAGCTGTATCTTGTTCTGTTATTATGTAACCAAATGTTTTGTAATTGCACATGGATGAGATGTCTTATATTGTTTACGTAATAGTTTTTATCTTTATTTTTGTTACTTATGACACACAGTCTTCCTTTTGTGTATGGTATATGCATGCTATGACATCCATACATGTTTTATTACATTTCGTTATATATATATCTAAGGGATTATGTTTACTAATTGTCCTTTTCTCTCTTTTCTCTCTTTTTTATTGCCTTTTTTATTTGTCTTTTTTAAGTGTCTTATTTGGTGGATTAGAGATGGCCCATCAGATGTGCATTTTCTGTAATCTGTTCTGCATATTGCAACGCTTATATTTACCGTGAGTATGTACATCTGCTGTGTCCATTTTATAAGTTCCTTAGTTGATGACATCCTTTATATTGTTTCTTTTGGTGGATGTATTGTCCGATTATAGTATGTGTTTACGGTTATGACACAATCCTGTTGTCATGACTACGCTTGTCTATATTCTCAGCTCTGGGTGTTGGCTGGATTGGCCCTTGCTAGGTCACATGACCGTTAAGCGTTTTTCTGCTCCTTTGTCTTGATTACAACGTAGAGCTGACGATATGTGATAACAGCGTTTAAGTTAATACTTTTTCGTTTTTGCATTTGTATTCTGTATTTTTATTTTCATATGCTTGCCTTCCTTTATGATTAATCACACAGTTTCTGGATGATATAATACTTGCGAGGTATTTGGGGCTTTATCATTGGTTGTCTTAATGTCATGTGCCCAGCAAGTTTTGTTAGTGACGATTGCTATGACAACCGGTCGTGGCGCATTGGACACTTTACACAATCAATTAAGAGTTCTCTTATATACATATTACTTTGTAAATACTTTTTATTTGCCTGCCTGCATCATGCCCATTTTATGTTTTGATATTTTGTAGGGTGCACTTATGTATATCTTGTACTGACCGGACTCACGTTGCCCGGCATGATGACGTCACCTGTTGAGGGTGGAGCTACTCGGGAGAGCGTGTAGGCCCGGCCGGTTCTCACTGATTGTTTGTCACATGTAAGGGGTGTTGGGGTAAGTAATGTGTAACACTTTTTTGGTCTGAGGACGGACGTTATACGTCCGAAAACGTTCACCATTAAAAGCATCTGAACAAGGATCCCTAGGAGAGCGCTTTGTTTCTATGTTTTATATATATATATATATATATATCTATATATCTATATATATATATATATGTGTGTGTGTGTGTGTGTCTGACCAGAGTGAATGCAAGCCCTGGTGAACATCTACTTAAAAAGACATTATTTTTTTAATTTTTTACACCCTGCCCCAAAAATATTATGTCTAAAAAAAAGGCCTTAAACCTGGGGTGGGGTGGGGGGGGCAGCAGAATTTTGAGTGCCTAGGGCAGCACAAAACCTAAACTTGGTAGAGAGAGATTTTTATTCACTCTTTTGGTTGCCTAGACACAGAGGTTTGCCAATACCACCTTAAAATCCATACTATCTTAAAAGAGACATTAAATTTGACCAATAAGGAATCAGCTACACCTTTAAAAAGGCACACATGTTACAACTAATTTATCTTGAAAAAGCCCTGCATAGGGAGAAACGCGTTGATGTGTTGTAACTTGGAGAGACTGTTTATCTGTCAGTAGCTGGAGCTACACATATATATCCCATTTGGACAATGCTGTGTGATTTTTACCACAGACTTTGGAAAATACAGATTGGGATAATTGCTAACAAGCCAAGCCGATTCTACAACAAGAAGTATCCTTTTTTATTGGCACTCTCTGAATTGGTTGAGAAGTCCTAACAGAGTGTCCCTATAAGTATTCTGCGTGCTGTTGGGCACCTAAGGGCAGATACTTTACATCTACGATTCTATTCATCAGTTTTTCATGCTGATCACAACCAGGACCAATCAGACGGCCGATCTGAGACAGTGCCTACAAAAGTGACGTCATCCCGTCACGGCTGTAATCTCACTCACAGAGGACACAGAGTGAACACAGCCTGGGGGTAAGCCTACGTTTGCTAGCAAGCAATTTACTTTGCGGAACTTTATATCTACATAAACAGTACGTTATTTGAACATACAAAGTCAACGGATCACAGTCTTGTTTTTACAGTTTTTGATATGGTGGCAACCTATTTTTAAGTTAACGGAGACGTCCGTTTTTAACTAGTATTCATAGTGTCTATTATTTGTGTTGGTTTATGTGTAATTAAAATTGTTTGGCACAAGTCACTTTTGATATACTATATTATCTTTTCGATTGTTTCTATATCCTATGGTAATATAATGCTGTTATTATAGGTATATACTGAACAATCTGCATTTACCACTTTGATCTGGACATAATAATATCTGTATCCACCTTTAGCTTTTAGCGCTCTTGCTTCTCTATCTTTGTTCTATTTGTTTGACCTATGTAAGGGACTTATAGGTTTTTTCAAGAGCTTGGTGGTCTCACCCTGCGCTCATTATATAACCCCCTCTTTGGTTCTATCTATTGAGTCCCTCTTTAATGAGCAGCAAGTGTATTTTAGCCTTTACTAGCCTAAAATGGCCAACCTTTAAAGGGACATTAAACACTTTGAGATGGTAATATAAATTGATAAATTGTATATATAAAACAACTCTGCAATATACTTTCATTATTTATTTTGTCCTCTTTGCCTGTAATTCCATTCTGAAATTGTGAGCTTTTCAGTTCCTGTTAGAAATGGAAGTGCAGAACACTGTTAAATCCAGCACAACCATTGGCTGCACACTCTAATGACCTATGTATAACTGTCACTAATTGGCCACAGCAGAGAAGGTAACACAAGTTACAACATGGCAGCTCCCAGTGTTTTATAGACACTAAAACGTTACACTTATTTTGTCACTTTTTAAACAACTAATGAAACTTTAAAAAATACATCTACATGTTAGTCATGGACTAATCTTCTCTTTGAATGCATCATTCTATCTAGCATGTATTTAGTGTTTAATGTCCCTCTAAGAGTCTTTCTTCATAATTTGTCTGAACAAAATACATTTTCACAGATAACTTCAGTTTTATAGATACTCATTTGCACTTTGCACTTTACATTAATTTTGCATTAAATTTGATTTACATTAGCACTACTTTAATTATTTTCACTCATATTAAATAACTAATATTTTTTTTTATATTAAATTATTATATACTATTAATTTGTGACAAACAAATAACCGCACTTAAGTAATGTCTTCATCTTCTAATATGGAAGATATTTTTGCATTTAGGGATCACTTATATAAAGAATTATACGAACAAAAAGAAGATGAAAATCACAGTTTAGAATATGTAAGTTTAGATGAAATTATGAATAAATTAGAAAAACTTTTAATTAATTAAAGCAAAAAACTGAAATTGCCTTTCTAAATAAATACCTTTCTAAATGAGGCCTAGTAATAACTAAGACATGTGCTTTTCCCCTTAAAGAGATCTTCCAAACAGAATGGGAGAAAGTATTATCTAAAGCTTCATTAGATCTGATTGAAATTTTGAAAAAATCTAGAAGAGACACCTTAGTGGATCTAGAAAAAGAAATAATAGAAATTAAAGACAAATTAAAGGAAACAAAATCAATAGCTTTTAAGGAAAAACAAAAAGCCATGATTGAAAGGTTAGACACTCTAAATAAGGATATTTTGAAAACCAAATGGAAAAAATTAGATAGGGATACAAGAAAACCAAATTTGGATACTATTAATGAGACCACTAACGGTGAGTCTTATACTCCCGGAGAGAAGTGGACAGTAGTCAATCACAAGAAAAAGGACAATCAAAATCATAATTTTTCTAGACCTAATACCTATAGGAATAGGGAGAGAGAAAATAGGGGATATTATAGGCATTTTAACAGATCCGGGAGACCAGATCACCACTACTCAAACAGAACACATAATGGTGGTCACTCGGACTATAGAAACTCCAATATCTATGATAGACAAAACGAGCATAACCCTATGAGGAGAAATGATAATTATAGTAATTACCCAGATAGGTATAGATCAGTGACATATGGATTAAATAGACCAATTTGGGATAATAGAGATAAATGGGAAACACCAGTAAGGAATAGATTTACACCTCTAAATTATGAAACAGATAGGATTAGATATAAAGAGAATGAGCTCCCTTTTTTAGTGAACAGCCCTCTGAGGGAGGGCACATCAAAAGAACTTGTGGAAAACAACAAAACAAATGTTTGGGCACAAAAAAACTGAAAAAGACCTCTAGTGGAACAAGAGGGAGTGGGATCAGCACAAGAAGCAAAAAGAGGGAGATGAAGAAAAATGGGGTCTTTAATATTAGTAGCGCTGAGTTACAGGATGATGAGATAAAAATTGTAAGTTATGGCCTCTCATTTGCCCCTAGTACTAGGCTAAACAAATTTAACACACACATTCATATAAAAAAAGTTTGTGAGAAACCTTACCCTTAAACGTTTTTTCTCTTGTAAGGTGTATCCAGTCCACGGGTTCATCCATTACTTGTGCGATATTCTCCTTCCCAACAGGAAGTTGCAAGAGGACACCCACAGCAGAGCTGTCTATATAGCTCCTCCCCTAACTGCCCCTAACTGCCACTGCAACTTGGCATGCTCAATCAGTGGAATGGGGATTACACAGATTTGTCCCCTCTGCTAAATCTGGATCAAGAGACCAGGGATTCTCTTCTCTGATGGTTCTCTCGGGTCCATCTGTCCAGGGGAATGAGTTTCCGCAGGCCAGAGTGGACTATAGTCATGACAGATGCCAGCCTTCTGGGCTGGGGCGCAGTCTGGAACTCCCTGAAGGCTCAGGGTTCGTGGACTCAGGAGGAAGCCCTCCTTCCGATAAACATTCTGTAACTGAGAGCGATATTCAATGCTCTTCAGGCTTGGCCTCAGCTAGCTGCGGTCAGGTTCATCAGATTTCAGTCGGACAATATCACGACTGTAGCCTATATCAACCATTAGGGAGGACAAGAAGCCCCCTGGCAATGTTGGAGGTTTCAAAGATAATTCTATGGGCAGAGGTTCACTCTTGCCATCTCTCAGCTATCCATATCCCAGGAGTAGAGAACTGGGAGGCGGAATCTGCAGAATTTTCATCCGGGGGAGTGGGAGCTCCATCCGGAGGTATTTGCCCAGCTGATTCAACTATGGGGCAAACCAGAAGTGGATCTGATGGTGTCTCATCAGAACGCCAAGCTTCCCTGTTATGGGTCCAGGTCAAGGGATCCCCAGGCAGCGCTGATAGATGCTCTAGCAATTCCCTGGTCCTTCAGACTGGCTTATGTGTTCCCACCATTTCCTCTCCTCCCTCGTCTGATTGCCAAGATCAAGCAGGAGAGAGCTTCGGTGATTTTAATAGCACCTGCGTGGCCACGCAGGACTTGGTATGCTGATCTGGTGGACATGTCATTCCTTCCACCATGGACTCTGCTGCTGAGGCAGGACCTTCTACTCCAAGGTCCATTCAAACATCCAAATCAAAACGTGGTTTCTCAGAGTCGGTCATTGATACCTTAATTCAGGCTCGAAAGCCTGTCACCAGGAAAATCTATCATAAGATATGGTGTAAATATCTTCATTGGTGTGAATCCAAAGGTTACTCATGGAGTAAATTCAGGATTCTTAGGATATTATCCTTTCTCCAAGAAGGATTGGAGAAGGGATTGTCAGCTAGTTCCTTAAAGGGACAGATTTCTGCTCTGTCTATTCTTCTGCACAAGCGTCTGTCAGATTTTCCCGACGTTCAGGCGTTTTGTCAGGCTTTAGTTAGAATCAAGCCTGTGTTTAAACCTGTTGCTCCGCCATGGAGTTTAAATTTAGTTCTTCAAAGGGTTCCGTTTGAACCTCTGCATTCCATAGATATCAAGCTTTTTTCTTGGAAAGTTCTGTTTTTGGTAGCTATCTCTTCGGCTTGAAGAGTTTCAGAGTTATCTGCCTTACAGTGTGATTCCCCTTATCTGATATTCCATACAGATAAGGTAGTGTTGCGTACCAAACCTGGATTTCTTCCTAAGGTGGTATCTAATAAGAATATCAATCAGGAGATTGTAGTCACTGTGTCCTAATCCTTCTTCAAAGAAGGAACGTCTATTACACAATCTTGACGTGGTTCGTGCTTTAAAGTTTTATTTACAAGCTGCTAAGGATTTTCGTCAAACATCTGCATTGTTTGTTGTCTACTCTTAACAGAGGAGAGGCCAAAAGGCTTCGGCATCTTCTCTTTCTTTTTGGCTGAGAAGCATAATCCGTTTAGCTTATGAGACTGCTGGCCAGCAGCCTCCTGAAAGAATTACAGCTCATTCCACTAGAGCGGTAGCTTCCACATGGGATTTTAAAAATGAGGCCTCTGTTGAACAGATTTGTAAGGCGGGGACTTGGTCTTCGCTTCATACTTTTTCTAAATTCTACAAATTTGATACTTTTGCTTCCTCAGAGGCTATTTTTGGGAGAAAGGTCTTGCAGGCAGTGGTGCCTTCCATTTTAAGTTCCTGCCTTGTCCCTCCCTTCATCCGTGTCCTAAAGCTTTGGTATTGGTATCCCACAAGTAATAGATGAACCCGTGGACTGGATACACCTTACAAGAGAAAACAAAATTTATGCTTACCTGATAAATTTCTTTCTCTTGTGGTGTATCCAGTCCACGGCCCGTCCTGTCATTTTAAGGCAGGTGTTTTTTATTTTTAAACTACAGTCACCACTGCACCCTATAGTTTCTACTTTTTCTTGCTTGTCTTCGGTCGAATGACTGGGGGTGGCAGTTAGGGGAGGAGCTATATAGACTGCTGTGGGTGTCCTCTTGCAACTTCCTGTTGGGAAGGAGAATATCCCACAAGTAATGGATGAACCTGTGGACTGGATACACCACAAGAGAGAGAAATTTATCAGGTAAGCATAAATTTTGTTTTTATGAAAAGTCCCCTTGAGAGAATGTCCACTTATAAAGTTGAGACAAAACAAGACAAATTTGTTCATACTAACTTAAAACCAAAATCCACATTCAATCCTATCTCAGCAAAGGGAAGTGATCTTAACACTTTTGAACAAATGGTTCTAAAAGACTTGAAGAGAAGTCAACCATCAAAATTTTTAAAAAACAATATGACTAAGAAAGACACTCTCATTTTAGAAAAATTAAAAAAGAACCATAATATAACCATTAAGCCCGCCGATAAGGGCGGCAGGATTGTAGTGATGGATACTAGCTACTACGAAACAGAAGCTCTGAGGTTACTAAGTGATACTAAAACCTATAGAAAGCTTGATTTGAACCCTAGTAACAAATTTGCTGCATTACTTAAAAAACTTATAAAGGAGGGTAGGGATTTGGGAATACTAAATGAGAAGGAGGTGGAATACCTGGGCCCTGTTCACCCTAGGGTCCCGGTGTTCTACTTCCTTCCAAAAATACACAAAAATCTCACCCAACCACCGGGTAGACCAATTATTTCGGGCATAGGGGCACTGTCCTCAAATCTCTCACAATATGTGGCTACTTTTCTACAAAAGTTTGTTAGGAATTTGGATTCTTACCTGAGGGATTCAACTCATGTTCTAAACATTTTAGAACTAGATTGGGGAAATGACCTAATTTTAGTAACTGGAGACATTACCTCTTTATATACAGTAATAGACCATGCTAAAGGGGTCTTGGCTATTAAGAAATATCTAGACAAGGACTCTGAGATGAGGCCAGAACAGAAAGAATTTCTTTTAAAGAGTATATCTTTCATTTTAAGAAACAACTATTTTATGTATAATAATAAGTTTTATTTGCAGGTAGAAGGTACGGCTATGGGCACGAGGTTCGCACCAAGTTACGCCAATCTTTTTGTTGGCAGTTGGGAACAGTCTTTCTTCCAGTTGAGTGACTATGGTGCGAGCCTCGTGCTCTATAGACGGTACATTGATGATGTCTTGATAGTTTGGAGAGGGTCAGAATTAAAATTACAAAAGTTGTTCTCTGATATGAATGCCAATGATATGGGTTTAAAGTTCACTTTTGATCACAGTAAAGAAAAAGTGGTCTTTTTAGATTTAGAAATTATGGTTATCAATAATCACTTGGAAACAAAAACACACCTTAAAGAGGTTGACTCCAATAAATTTTTTTTAATTATATTTTTATTGAGGTTATGAACAAATACAGTAAAATAATCATATACATCCAATGTAAGAAATGACAAATTGCTGATTGTTACATTATGCAGCTATCTTAGAAAAAAAAACCAACAACAACATGAATGTCATAATGCATATTAGGGTTAGAACCTCTTTTCAAAAAGTGTAATTTCCTCCCATGACACATAGGGCCACTCATGGACCCTGAAACATTTTAGACACTGTAGAGGAGGAAGTCTAATGTTAGATGGTTACTCATGGACCATTAATATATTAACCAATACAACCTTTGGGAGACCCAGGTGGAAACATGGAGCAACAAGGGGCAACAGAGGAACAAATACGTAAACAAGTGTGAGGCCTTTACCAGCCCATAATACATAACAAAACACATAGTGGAGTAGGAAGATCGATAAGAGGGGACCAGAATATTGCATCCATTCAGAACCAATGGGGAAGGCGTAACTCTAGGGTGGATGTTCATAATGGGGATGTGCCATACATTCACACTGGCAGGTCTAAGGGGGGCGGCCTTGCGTTATATGTAGGTGCTACCAGCAGAGAGAATTTTAAGCTAATTAGAGACCTAATAGCTGAGATGTACCTCTTAGGCATGGCATAACATGCTTAATAATGTTCCCATATAAACATTTTTTGTAATTATGGGGTATTCAATTTGGGACCTTGTTATGGGGAGAAATCTATAAGGGGATGTTACATCTATGGGGCACATAAATACAAAATAGTTAATATGTAAAGGCATAGTGCCCTATGTATAAACATGAGAGAGAATGGAATTTGCTCCTATACCTTGTAATTTTAGAATTGCCTTCTCAGTTGGGAGGTTTTGGGCATCTCGAGTAGATTTAAGAGGGGATACGTATACCTGAAAACTAAAACTTAGCTTCTACAATTGATGGGATAGGATAACTGTAACCAACCCTCCCTTTGGAATCAGCCTGTCCTTCATAAAAGTGCCGACACAGATAAAGTAGGCTGGTCCGCCTCTGTCAGCGGCAGAGTATGTTAGTTATCTAGTTATTGAAGAGTTAACTACGAAGGCACTGCGCTGTTATGGCACTACTCCTGCCTTTCAACCCAAGGGAAAGTGGGGTGTAATCAATTAACAAACGGTCAACCTTCACATAAAAACACAGATTGTGAGAGCCCTCAAAAAAAGAGGTGTTTAAATGTAACAGTTATATAACATTGTGAATATATACATATAGAATAAAATTCTACCCCATTCTAGACCCAGCAGTCTCTAGGACATTTAACATCTTGTACCCTCAGAGAGGCTCCGGGACATCGTCCATCAAATGAGGGAAGATCCAAATGTTTTAAGTTTAAGGTGCAATGACTGTTCTCATATCTTAGGCAAGACAGGATATCTATATGAGAAAGTCTACCTACGGTGACCATCCTTTAACCAATTCCGGACCTTTCACAGACAGAGCCCTGCTCTGTGTTGCTTGTTCTCAGCCGTTGTAGAAATGTCCATACTACACAGTGTCCCCTGCCTCTAGTTGCAATCACCATATAGTGTCTTACCGGGTTTACCGCCAGCTTGCAGACCTGTGTCCAGTAGTGTGGGGACAGATTAGAATGCTCCTTCTTCTGCTTACTGCTGTGGCTGTGCCCCACAACACGTCTCTCAAGCCACTTAGCGCTCAACTCCAGTTTGCTCTCCGGGGCTAGGAGCGTGCGTTCCTGTAATACCCTGCGGACTGGCAATAGATCAGCCTTAGCAAATGACCCATTCCCATAGGGGTCTGTGATCCGCATGGCACCTCCATTCGTTGCGTCTTTTGCAGTATATAATGTCCAAGTCTTGTCAGGAGCCGATACCTCTGCAGGCTGAAAAAGTATGCGCGCGTGGTGAGCAAAAGCCTCTATAGGAGCCGCTGGCTGAAAAATAACCCCGCTTTTCTCCATATCCCTTAGATGGGTATTGCAGGGTGTTAAACACTCAGGTAATGCTACAGATGACCCCCAGTCCTTTGCAGCACTACATAAATCTCTCAGATTCAGCTCCGGCTTTATCCAAAAGTCTCCCTTAGAGGTCTGCTTGGGCCCCTCCAGGGCCTGCTGTATATTATTGGGGAGTCTCTGCCGGTTAGGTTGTAGGTTTCAACCTTCTGGGTGTGGGTGTAGAGTTCTCCACAGGCTTCCCTATTCTCTTTTAATAAGTGCAGATATTTGCTTGAAATGATCGCACAAGAGATCCTCAATTATTCGGGGGGAAGGGTAAGTGGCGGGCGCCATCTTAAAATAAAGTCGAGCACCTTTGCTGATATTTTGACAATGCTATCTTCCTCTGGCCCTTGTAAATATTGGCTTTTGTTTGTTATTCCGCCTGAGTCTCCAGATAAACCGCAAAAATTAAATATGAAATTGCAGTCAGTAAGAACTGCTCTACCCGGATAAACCGGGGGGAGGTTAGGCATAGGCCACAGGCACTTATGTGTCTCCACTGAAGACCTCGCCGTTCCGGTACTAGGAGCTAGAAGTTGGTGAACCACCCACAACAGGCTTTTCAGTAAAGTCTAGCTGTTTAGGTTTCAATAAAGTTATGGGTGTATGGCACCCTGAGTTGCCGATAATCAGTGAATTTATCTGCTTGTCCTTGCAGCTTCAAAGTAAAGCAGCCATCTTGGCTGAAGCCTGGAAGCGTCCCCGACTCCAATAATTTTATTCATGCCAATAGCTGTCACCTCCAACAATGGAAAGATAATATTTTGGTGGGCCAAAGTCTGAGAGTGAAGAAAAACTGTTCTAGACTCTCAGACTTTGAGAACCAAATAGAGACCCTAATTGAGAAATTCAAAGATAGGGGCTACAGTGACAAGGTTGTCAACAAGGCTGTAACGAGGGCAAAGGATACTGACAGAAAAACTTTACTGTCATATAAACAAAAGATTCCCACTAATAATAAGGAGGTAATTGATGTACCTTTCATAATGGAATATAATGTAGATCATGGTATTATAAGGAAGATTTTAATGAAACATTGGCCAATACTTAAAGCAGACCCCATATTGGGTGAATCGTTCCCAGATAAACCGAGATTGATTTTTAAAAAAACAAAGAATTTTAAATCTATTTTAGCACAGAGTGCTCGCAATGTGAATCCAAAACAAGGTCTCACATAAAAGAATTTACATGGAGGAAAGATATCTGTTTTTTTCCCCTGCTACTCCTGCAAGGCCTGTAAACACAGTGACAAAAGGAATATAGTAAATGTTCAACAGTCAGGAGAAGATAATAACATTATTATTAAAGATTTTATTAGATGTACTACGAAGGGGATAATTTATGTCTTGAAATTTTCGTGTAATATATTATATTTTGGCGAAACTAAGAGAATGATTAGAGATAGGATAAGGGATCACGTCCTGTGCATTGAGAAGGGAGCTGATGATACCAATCTTTACAAACATTTTAAATCAATACACAGTGGTAACACAAATTATTTAAAATATTGGGGAATACTACAGGTCAAACAGAATTGGAGGGGGGGGGGGTAATATAGAAACATTTCTAAAATTAAAAGAAACCGAATTTATTTATAGATATGATACCCTATTCCCGGCTGGCCTAAATTCAGAATTGGATATCTCCCCATTTTTATTAGACTAACACTGATCACCTAAAGAATTTACACAAATCTTGAATTTATCCCTTTTAAAACACCTTTTTTAAGACTATTAGCAATCATATACCTGTATCAACCCTTTCGTGACAGGGTTAAAGTGCCTACATCGGAACAACTGTTCCGATGTAGACAAATTGAAACTATGCGATCGTGCATATGATCGCGATATTTCAATTATTTGATCGCATCTGGGGGGCGTCCTAGGAACACCCTCCAGACCGCGATTAAATCCTAGAAGCACAGAAGGCTTCAGGACAGCCGTTAGCTATGACGTTCTATTCCGTCATAATGGCTTTAAAGCCCAGTCTACAGGGAGTGCAGAATTATTAGGCAAGTTGTATTTT
Organism: Bombina bombina; assembly: GCF_027579735.1. NCBI lineage: Eukaryota > Metazoa > Chordata > Amphibia > Anura > Bombinatoridae > Bombina > Bombina bombina. The sequence goes on from NC_069503.1 coordinate 679,849,305, forward strand.
TGAGGATTAATTTTATTATTGAACAACAACCATGTTCTCAATGAACCCAAAAAACTCATTAATATCAAAGCTGAATAGTTTTGGAAGTAGTTTTTAGTTTGTTTTTAGTTATAGCTATTTTAGGGGGATATCTGTGTGTGCAGGTGACTATTACTGTGCATAATTATTAGGCAACTTAACAAAAAACAAATATATACCCATTTCAATTATTTATTTTTACCAGTGAAACCAATATAACATCTCAACATTCACAAATATACATTTCTGACATTCAAAAACAAAACAAAAACAAATCAGTGACCAATATAGCCACCTTTCTTTGCAAGGACACTCAAAAGCCTGCCATCCATGGATTCTGTCAGTGTTTTGATCTGTTCACCATCAACATTGCGTGCAGCAGCAACCACAGCCTCCCAGACACTGTTCAGAGAGGTGTACTGTTTTCCCTCCTTGTAAATCTCACATTTGATGATGGACCACAGGTTCTCAATGGGGTTCAGATCAGGTGAACAAGGAGGCCATGTCATTAGATTTTCTTCTTTTATACCCTTTCTTGCCAGCCACGCTGTGGAGTACTTGGACGCGTGTGATGGAGCATTGTCCTGCATGAAAATCATGTTTTTCTTGAAGGATGCAGACTTCTTCCTGTACCACTGCTTGAAGAAGGTGTCTTCCAGAAACTGGCAGTAGGACTGGGAGTTGAGCTTGACTCCATCCTCAACCCGAAAAGGCCCCACAAGCTCATCTTTGATGATACCAGCCCAAACCAGTACTCCACCTCCACCTTGCTGGCGTCTGAGTCGGACTGGAGCTCTCTGCCCTTTACCAATCCAGCCACTGGCCCATCCATCTGGCCCATCAAGACTCACTCTCATTTCATCAGTCCATAAAACCTTAGAAAAATCAGTCTTGAGATATTTCTTGGCCCAGTCTTGACGTTTCAGCTTGTGTGTCTTGTTCAGTGGTGGTCGTCTTTCAGCCTTTCTTACCTTGGCCATGTCTCTGAGTATTGCACACCTTGTGCTTTTGGGCACTCCAGTGATGTTGCAGCTCTGAAATATGGCCAAACTGGTGGCAAGTGGCATCTTGGCAGCTGCACGCTTGACTTTTCTCAGTTCATGGGCAGTTATTTTGCGCCTTGGTTTTTCCACACGCTTCTTGCGACCCTGTTGACTATTTTGAATGAAACGCTTGATTGTTCGATGATCACGCTTCAGAAGCTTTGCAATTTTAAGAGTGCTGCATCCCTCTGCAAGATATCTCACTATTTTTGACTTTTCTGAGCCTGTCAAGTCCTTCTTTTGACCCATTTTGCCAAAGGAAAGGAAGTTGCCTAATAATTATGCACACCTGATATAGGGTGTTGATGTCATTAGACCACACCCCTTCTCATTACAGAGATGCACATCACCTAATATGCTTAATTGGTAGTAGGCTTTCGAGCCTATACAGCTTGGAGTAAGACAACATGCATAAAGAGGATGATGTGGTCAAAATACTCATTTGCCTAATAATTCTGCACTCCCTGTAATTATGACGGAATAGAACGTCATAACGGCTTTAAAAGGTTAAACTGTTTCCTCAGATTTTAATCTGTATAACATTTTAAAATTATAATTAAAAATGCTTTTAAAAGAATTGTTTAGAATTTAATGTATAGCTATGTGATTTTATATTACACTGTACTGTATTCAATATTATTAAATTATTTTTATAATCTTTTAGCTATATAAGTATAGTTTTAATGTGGAAGAGTAGAGATATATTTTTATTCACTCTTTTGGTTGCCTAGACACAGAGGTTTGCCAATACCACCTTAAAATCCATACTATCTTAAAAGAGACATTAAATTTGACCAATAAGGAGTCAGCTACACCTTTAAAAAGGCACACATGTTACAACTAATTTATCTTGAAAAAGCCCTGCATAGGGAGAAACGCGTTGATGTGTTGTAACTTGGAGAGACTGCTTATCTATCAGTAGCTGGAGCTACACATATATATCCCATTTGGACAACACTGTGTGATTTTTACCACAGAGTTTGGAAAATACAGATAATTGCTAACAAGCCAAGCCGATTCTATAACAAGAAGTATCCTTTTATTGGCACTCTCTGAATTGGTTGAGAAGTCCTAACAGAGTGTCCCTATAAGTATTCTGCATGCTGTTGGGCACCTAAGGGCAGATACTTTACATCTACGATTCTATTCATCAGTTTTTCATGCTGATCACAACCAGGACCAATCAGACGGCCGATCTGAGACAGCGCCTACAAAAGTGACGTCATCCCGTCACGGCTGTAATCTCACTCACGGAGGACACAGAGTGAACACAGCCTGGGGGTAAGCCTACATTTGCTAGCAAGCAATTTACTTTGCCGGAACTTTATATCTACATAAACAGTACATTATTTGAACATACAAAGTCAACGGATCACAGTCTTGTTTTCTCCAACATAGGTGTGTCCGGTCCACGGCTTCATCCTTGTGGGATATTCTCTTCCCCAACAGGAAATGGCAAAGAGCCCAGCAAAGCTGGTCACATGATCCCTCCTAGGCTCCGCCTACCCCAGTCATTCGACCGACGTACAGGAGGAAATATGCATAGGAGAAACCATATGATACCGTGGTGACTGTAGTTAGAAAAAATAATTCAACAGACCTGATTAAAAAAACCAGGGCGGGCCGTGGACCGGACACACCGTTGGAGAAAGTAATTTATCAGGTAAACATAAATTCTGTTTTCTCCAACATAGGTGTGTCCGGTCCACGGCGTCATCCTTACTTGTGGGAACCAATACCAAAGCTTTAGGACACGGATGTAATGCTGGAAGGCTGTCATTTTCCCTATGGGGACCGGTAAGCCATTTTCTTAGATTAAGTAAAAGAATAAAGGGCTTTATAAGGGCTTAAAAAACTGGTAGACATTTTTCTGGGCTAAAACGATTACTTTGCTAAGCATATTTGGCAGATTATAACTCTTTATAGTTATTATAATCTTGGGGATTGTTGTTAAAAAACGGCAGGCACTGTATGGACACCTTTTTCAGATGGGGGCCTTTTCTAGTCATAGGCAGAGCCTCATTTTCGCGCCACTAATGCGCAGTTGTTTTTGGAAAGCAAGGCATGCAGATGCATGTGTGAGGAGCTAAGAACCACTGAAAAAGCTTATAGAAGGCGTCATTTGGTATCGTATTCCCCTCTGGGCTTGGTTGGGTCTCAGCAAAGCAGATACCTGGGACTGTATAGGGGTTAAATGTAAAAACGGCTCCGGTTCCGTTATTTTAAGGGTTAAACCTTTCAAATTTGGTGTGCAATACTTTTAAGGCTTTAAGACACTGTGGTGAATTTTGAACAATTCCTTCATGCTTTTTCGCATATTCAGTAATAAGTGTGTTCTGTTTAAAATTTAAAGTGACAGTAACGGTTTTATTTTAAAACGTTTTTTGTGCTTTGTTGACAAGTTTAAGCCTGTTTAACATGTCTGAACCATCAGATAAGCGATGTTCTATATGTATGAAAGCCAAGGTTTCTCCCCATTTAAATATATGTGATAATTGTGACATAGTGTCCAAAGTAGGGACAATGATGCCACAGATAATAATATTGCCCAAGATGATTCCTCAAATGAGGGGAGTAAGCATGGTACTGCATCATCCCCTTCTGTGTCTACACCAGTTTTGCCCACACAAGAGGCCCCTAGTACATCTAGTGCGCCAATACTTATTACCATGCAACAATTAACAGCTGTTATGGATAATTCTATTGCAAACATTTTATCTAAAATGCCTACTTATCAGAGAAAGCACGATTGCTCTGTTTTAAACACTGAAGAGCAAGAGGACGCTGATGATAACGGTTCTGACATACCCTCACACCAATCTGAAGGGGCCAGGAGGGAGGTTTTGTCTGAGGGAGAAATTTCAGATTCAGGAAAAATTTCTCAACAAGCTGAACCTGATGTTGTAACATTTAAATTTAAATTAGAACATCTCCGCGCACTGCTTAAGGAGGTATTATCTACTCTGGATGATTGTGACAATTTGGTCATTCCAGAGAAATTATGTAAGATGGACAAGTTCCTAGAGGTTCCGGTGCCCCCCGATGCTTTTCCTATACCCAAGCGGGTGGCGGACATAGTAAATAAGGAGTGGGAAAGGCCCGGCATACCTTTTTGTTCCTCCCCCTATATTTAAGAAATTATTTCCTATAGTCGACCCCAGAAAGGACTTATGGCAGACAGTCCCCAAGGTCGAGGGGGCGGTCTCTACTCTAAACAAACGCACTACTATTCCCATAGAAGATAGTTGTGCTTTCAAAGATCCTATGGATAAAAAATTAGAGGGTTTGCTTAAAAAGATGTTTGTTCAGCAAGGTTACCTTCTACAACCAATTTCATGCATTGTTCCTGTCACTACGGCAGCGTGTTTCTGGTTCGAAGAACTAGAAAAGAGTTGCTCAATAAAGAATCTTCGTATGAGGAGGTTATGGACAGAGTTCAAGCACTTAAATTGGCTAACTCTTTTATTTTAGATGCCGCTTTGCAATTAGCTAGATTAGCGGCGAAAAATTCAGGGTTTGCTATCGTGGCGCGCAGAGCGCTTTGGCTAAAGTCTTGGTCAGCGGATGTGTCTTCCAAGACAAAATTGCTTAACATCCCTTTCAAGGGTAAAACACTGTTTGGTCCTGATTTGAAAGAGATTATTTCAGACATCACCGGGGGAAAGAGCCACGCCCTTCCTCAGGATAGGTCTTTTAAGGCTAAAAATAAGCCTAATTTTCGTCCCTTTCGCAGAAACGGACCAGCCTCTAATTCTACATCCTCTAAGCAAGAGGGTAATTCTTCTCAACCCAAACCAGCCTGGAGACCGATGCAAGGCTGGAACAAGGGTAAGCAGGCCAAGAAGCCTGCCACTGCTACCAAAACAGCATGAAGGGATGGCCCCCGATCCGGGACCGGATCTGGTGGGGGGCAGACTTTCTCTCTTTGCTCAGGCCTGGGCAAGAGATGTTCAGGATCCTTGGGCACTAGAAATAGTTTCTCAGGGTTATCTCCTGGAATTCAAGGAACTACCCCCAAGGGGAAGGTTCCACAGGTCTCAATTATCTTCAAACAAAATAAAAAGACAGGCATTCTTACATTGTGTAGAAGACCTGTTAAAGATGGGAGTAATTCATCCTGTTCCAATAGGAGAACAAGGGATGGGGTTTTACTCCAACCTGTTCATAGTTCCCAAAAAAGAGGGAACATTCAGACCAATTTTAGATCTCAAGATCCTAAACAAATTTCTCAGGGTTCCATCGTTCAAAATGGAAACCATTCGAATGATCCTTCCTACCATCCAGGAAGGTCAATTTATGACCACGGTGGATTTAAAGGATGCGTACCTACATATTCCTATCCACAAGGAACATCATCAGTTCCTAAGGTTCGCTTTTCTGGACAAGCATTACCAGTTTGTGGCACTTCCATTCGGATTAGCCACTGCTCCGAGAATTTTCACAAAGGTACTAGGGTCCCTTCTAGCGGTTCTAAGACCAAGGGGCATTGCAGTAGTACCGTACTTGGACGACATCCTGATTCAAGCGTCGTCTCTGTCAAAAGCAAAGGCTCATACGGACATCGTCCTAGCCTTTCTCAGATCTCACGGATGGAAAGTGAACATAGAAAAGAGTTCTCTGTCCCCGTCAACAAGAGTTCCCTTCTTGGGAACAATAATAGACTCCTTAGAAATGAGGATTTTTCTGACAGAGGTCAGAAAATCAAAACTTCTAAGCTCTTGTCAAGTACTTCATTCTGTTCTTCGTCCTTCCATAGCGCAGTGCATGGAAGTAATAGGATTGATGGTTGCAGCAATGGACATAGTTCCTTTTGCACGAATTCATCTAAGACCATTACAACTGTGCATGCTCAGACAGTGGAATGGGGATTATACAGACTTGTCCCCGACGATTCAAGTAGATCAAAGGACCAGAGATTCACTCCGTTGGTGGCTGATCCTGGACAACCTGTCATAGGGAATGAGCTTCCGCAGACCAGAGTGGGTCATTGTCAGGACCGACGCCAGTCTGGTGGGCTGGGGCGCGGTCTGGGAACCCCTGAAAGCTCAGGGTCTATGGTCTCGGGAAGAATCTCTTCTCCCGATAAACATTCTGGAACTGAGAGCGATATTCAATGCTCTCAAAGCTTGGCCTCATCTAGCAAAGGCCAAATTCATAAGGTTTCAATCAGACAACATGACGACAGTTGCATATATCAACCATCAGGGGGGAACAAGGAGTTCCCTGGCGATGGAGGAAGTGACCAAGATAATACAATGGGCGGAGGATCACTCCTGCCACTTGTCTGCAATCCACATCCCAGGAGTGGAAAATTGGGAAGCGGATTTTCTGAGTTGTCAGACATTCCATCCGGGGGAGTGGGAACTCCATCCGGAAATCTTTGCCCAAATAACTCGATTATGGGGCATTCCAGACATGGATCTGATGGCCTCTCGTCAGAACTTCAAGGTTCCTTGTTACGGGTCCAGATCCAGGGATCCCAAGGCGACTCTAGTGGATGCACTAGTAGCACCTTGGACCTTCAACCTAGCTTATGTATTCCCACCGTTTCCTCTCATTCCCAGGCTGGTAGCCAGGATCAATCAGGAGAGGGCTTCGGTGATCTTGATAGCTCCTGCGTGGCCACGCAGGACTTGGTATGCAGACCTGGTGAATATGTCATCGGCTCCACCATGGAAGCTACCTTTGAGACAGGACCTTCTTGTTCAAGGTCCATTCGAACATCCGAATCTGGTTTCCCTCCAACTGACTGCTTGGAGATTGAATGCTTGATTTTATCAAAGCGTGGGTTTTCAGATTCTGTAATAGATACTCTTATTCAGGCTAGAAAGCCTGTAACTAGAAAAATTTACCATAAGATATGGAAAAAATATATCTGTTGGTGTGAATCTAAAGGATTCCCATGGAACAAGATAAAAATTCCTAAGATTCTATCTTTTCTACAAGAAGGTTTGGAGAAAGGATTATCTGCAAGTTCTCTGAAGGGACAGATCTCTGCGTTATCTGTTTTACTTCACAAAAGGCTGGCAGCTGTGCCAGACGTTCAAGCGTTTGTTCAGGCTCTGGTTAGAATCAAGCCTGTTTACAGACCTTTGACTCCTCCCTGGAGTCTTAATCTAGTTCTTTCAGTTCTTCAAGGGGTTCCGTTTGAACCCTTACATTCCGTAGATATTAAGTTATTATCTTGGAAAGTTTTGTTTTTGGTTGCAATTTCTTCTGCTAGAAGAGTTTCTGAGTTATCTGCTCTGCAGTGTTCTCCGCCCTATCTGGTGTTCCATGCAGATAAGGTGGTTTTGCGTACTAAGCCTGGTTTTCTTCCGAAAGTTGTTTCCAACAAAAATATTAACCAGGAGATAGTTGTACCTTCTTTGTGTCCGAATCCAGTTTCAAAGAAGGAACGTTTGTTACACAATTTGGACGTAGTCCGTGCTCTAAAATTCTATTTAGAGGCCACTAAAGATTTCAGACAAACATCTTCTTTGTTTGTTGTTTATTCTGGTAAAAGGAGAGGTCAAAAAGCAACTTCTACCTCTCTTTCTTTTTGGCTTAAAAGCATTATCCGATTGGCTTATGAGACTGCCGGACGGCAGCCTCCTGAAAGAATCACAGCTCATTCCACTAGGGCTGTGGCTTCCACATGGGCCTTCAAGAACGAGGCTTCTGTTGATCAGATATGTAAGGCAGCGACTTGGTCTTCACTGCACACTTTTGCCAAATTTTACAAATTTGATACTTTTGCTTCTTCGGAGGCTATTTTTGGGAGAAAGGTTTTGCAAGCCGTGGTGCCTTCCATTTAGGTGACCTGATTTGCTCCCTCCCTTCATCCGTGTCCTAAAGCTTTGGTATTGGTTCCCACAAGTAAGGATGACGCCGTGGACCGGACACACCTATGTTGGAGAAAACAGAATTTATGTTTACCTGATAAATTACTTTCTCCAACGGTGTGTCCGGTCCACGGCCCGCCCTGGTTTTTTGTAATCAGGTCTGTTGAATTATTTTTTCTAACTACAGTCACCACGGTATCATATGGTTTCTCCTATGCATATTTCCTCCTGTACGTCGGTCGAATGACTGGGGTAGGCGGAGCCTAGGAGGGATCATGTGACCAGCTTTGCTGGGCTCTTTGCCATTTCCTGTTGGGGAAGAGAATATCCCACAAGTAAGGATGACGCCGTGGACCGGACACACCGTTGGAGAAAGTAATTTATCAGGTAAACATAAATTCTGTTTTTACAGTTTTTGATATGGTGGCAACCTATTTTTAAGTTAACGGAGACGTCCGTTTTTAACTAGTATTCATAGTGTCTATTATTTGTGTTGGTTTATGTGTAATTTAAAATTGTTTGGCACAAGTCACTTTTGATATACTATATTATCTTTTCCATTGTTTCTATATCCTATGGTAATATAATGCTGTTATTATACAGGGAGTGCAGAATTATTAGGCAAATGAGTATTTTGACCACATCATCCTCTTTATGCATGTTGTCTTACTCCAAGCTGTATAGGCTCGAAAGCCTACTACCAATTAAGCATATTAGGTGATGTGCATCTCTGTAATGAGAAGGGGTGTGGTCTAATGACATCAACACCCTATATCAGGTGTGCATAATTATTAGGCAACTTCCTTTCCTTTGGCAAAATGGGTCAAAAGAAGGACTTGACAGGCTCAGAAAAGTCAAAAATAGTGAGATATCTTGCAGAGGGATGCAGCACTCTTAAAATTGCAAAGCTTCTGAAGCGTGATCATCGAACAATCAAGCGTTTCATTCAAAATAGTCAACAGGGTCGCAAGAAGCGTGTGGAAAAACCAAGGCGCAAAATAACTGCCCATGAACTGAGAAAAGTCAAGCGTGCAGCTGCCAAGATGTCACTTGCCACCAGTTTGGCCATATTTCAGAGCTGCAACATCACTGGAGTGCCCAAAAGCACAAGGTGTGCAATACTCAGAGACATGGCCAAGGTAAGAAAGGCTGAAAGACGACCACCACTGAACAAGACACACAAGCTGAAACGTCAAGACTGGGCCAAGAAATATCTCAAGACTGATTTTTCTAAGGTTTTATGGACTGATGAAATGAGAGTGAGTCTTGATGGGCCAGATGGATGGGCCTGTGGCTGGATTGGTAAAGGGCAGAGAGCTCCAGTCTGACTCAGACGCCAGCAAGGTGGAGGTGGAGTACTGGTTTGGGCTGGTATCATCAAAGATGAGCTTGTGGGGCCTTTTCGGGTTGAGGATGGAGTCAAGCTCAACTCCCAGTCCTACTGCCAGTTTCTGGAAGACACCTTCTTCAAGCAGTGGTACAGGAAGAAGTCTGCATCCTTCAAGAAAAACATGATTTTCATGCAGGACAATGCTCCATCACACGCATCCAAGTACTCCACAGCGTGGCTGGCAAGAAAGGGTATAAAAGAAGAAAATCTAATGACATGGCCTCCTTGTTCACCTGATCTGAACCCCATTGAGAACCTGTGGTCCATCATCAAATGGGAGATTTACAAGGAGGGAAAACAGTACACCTCTCTGAACAGTGTCTGGGAGGCTGTGGTTACTGCTGCACGCAATGTTGATGGTGAACAGATCAAAACACTGACAGAATCCATGGATGGCAGACTTTTGAGTGTCCTTGCAAAGAAAGGTGGCTATATTGGTCACTGATTTGTTTTTGTTTTGTTTTTGAATGTCAGAAATGTATATTTGTGAATGTTGAGATGTTATATTGGTTTCACTGGTAAAAATAAATAATTGAAATGGGTATATATTTGTTTTTTGTTAAGTTGCCTAATAATTATGCACAGTAATAGTCACCTGCACACACAGATATCCCCCTAAAATAGCTATAACTAAAAACAAACTAAAAACTACTTCCAAAACTATTCAGCTTTGATATTAATGAGTTTTTTGGGTTCATTGAGAACATGGTTGTTGTTCAATAATAAAATTAATCCTCAAAAATACAACTTGCCTAATAATTCTGCACTCCCTGTAGGTATATACTGAACAATCTGCATTTACTACTTTGATCTGGACATAATAATATCTGTATCCACCTTTAGCTTTTAGCGCTCTTGCTTCTCTATCTTTGTTCTATTTGTTTGACCTATGTGAGGGACTTATAGGTTTTTTCAAGAGCTTGGTGGTCTCACCCTGCACTCATTATATACCCCCCTCTTTGGCTCTAAAAGAGTCACACTGTCTCTTGAAAAAAAAAAAAAAAATCCTCCGCTGTTGCAGGTTATTACCCAACCTAACCCAGGTCTAGGCCAGCTCAGCCGTGTCCCAACCAGCAGTCCTTCGCCCAATCTAGCCTGCTATTAGCTCAGATGGAGCCAGACTCTGCTCCGGACTACTATGTGGCTGGCACAGGCAGCTTGTACTGACAGAGTCTGTCGGACGGACGTCACATGATTATAGTGGCTTCGCTGTATACTACATGCAGAGGCTGCAGTGCTGAATGCTGATGCTGTGTGATTCTGAGTTTACGTTCACTCAGTCAACAGCAATTTTTCACTTCAGTGTGTGTGACTCTCTGAGATTAAATCAGACTAAGTGTCACTGTCACCTAGTTACAAGAAAATGAGGTATGTGGCATCATGTCTCTCTCAATTCATTTAAATAATTGTTTTATTTAATATCACCCACACAAGAAAAGTGTAATTATATACACATATATTATATATACAGTGTGTGTATATATATATATATATATATATATATATAAAATATATTTATAAATATTATATATATATATAATAAATATAATATATATATATGACAAAAATGGACAAAACAAAAGTCTGTCAGTATAGTGTGTTAGTATATTTATATATTTATTATATTTAATATATATATATATATATATATATATATATATATATAATATTTATAATATATATATACTGTATATATTCCACTGAAATAAGTGTTGCATTTGAGTCATTATAGCAGCCCAGGAATAAAAATTACCCAAATCATGACATACCATTTTTAAAAGTAGACAATCCAGGGTATTCCAAAAAGCCTATGTCTAGTCTTTTTTTGCGTTCAGCAATGTCCTACGAGTGCAACAGTACCCCCATGTATAGGTTTTATGGGGTTACAGGGCCAAATATGGGGTCAGCCCATTTACATGGAAATTTGGCACATTGATTTTCTAGGCCTATGTTGCCTTTGAGACATTATGGAAGACCAGGAATGAAAATTACCCCATCATGTAATACCATTTTCAAAAGTAGATAACCCAAGGTATTCCACAAAGGCCTATGTCTAGCATGTTTTTGTAGCCACTTAGTCACAACGCCTGGCCAAATGTAGTGGCTATGTCTTTTTGTTTGTTTATCACACAAGCACTGTTTTTTGCTTTGTATGTCATTCTTATATGTTTTTCTGCTTTTAAACACTAATATATGTATTCAACAATGTCCCACAAGTGCAATGATACATACAGTTTTTATGGGGTTTCTGGAAGTTACAGGGCCAAATATGGGGCCTGTCCTTTTACATGGAAATTTGGCACATTGATTTTCTGGGCCTATGTTGCCATTGAGATGTTATAGCAGCCCAGGAATCAAAATTACCATAGCATACTATTTGCTAAAGTACACAACCCAGGGTATTCCAAAAGGCATATGCCGAGTATTTTTTGTCACATTTTAGTCACAACACCTGGCCAAATTTAGCGGTCTTATATTTTTATTTGCATTTTCTCTTGTAAGGTTTATCCAGTCAACGGATCATCCATTACTTGTGGGATATTCTCATTCCCAACAGGAAGTTGCAAGAGGACACCCACAGCAGAGCTGTTATATAGCTCCTCCCCTAACTGCCATATCCAGTCATTCTCTTGCAACTCTCAACAAGCATGGAGGTAGTAAGAGAGAGTGGTGAAATATAGTTAGTTTTTTTTCTTCAATCAAAAGTTTGTTATTTTTAAATGGTACCGGAGTTGTACTATTTTATCCCAGGCAGTAAATAGAAGAAGAATCTGCCTGAGTTTTCTATGATCTTAGCAGGTTGTAACTAAGATCCATTGCTGTTCTCACATATGTCTGAGGAGAGAGGTAACTTCAGCGGGAGAATGGCGTGCAGGTTACTCTGCTACGAGGTATGTGCAGTTACATTTTTTTCTAGAAATGGAAATGCTAGAAAATGCTGCTGATACCGGATTAATGTAAGTTAAGCCTGAATACAGTGATTTAATAGCGACTGGTATCATGCTTACTCTCAGGGGTAATTCTCTTATAAAATTTCAATATAAAACATTTGCTGGCATTTTTAATCATTTTTATATATGCTTTGGTGATAAAACTTTATTGGGGCCTAGTTTTTTTCCACATGGCTGGCTTAAATATTGCCTAGAAACAGTTTCCTGAGGCTTTCCATTGTTGTAGTATGAGTGGGAGGGGCCTATTTTAGCGTTTTTTTGCGCAGTTAAAATTACAGACTGAGACATCCAGCTTCCCTCAGAAGTCCCCTGAATGCTATAGGACATCTCTAAAGGGCTCAAAGGCTTTCCAAAGTCGTTTATTGGGGAAGGTAGGGCCACAGCAGAGCTGTGGCAGTTTGTTGTGACTGTTAAAAAATGTCTATATCGTTTTTTTGATCCGTTTTTTGAACTAAGGGGTTAATCATCCATTTGCAAGTGGGTGCAATGCTCTGTTAGCTTATTACATACACTGTAAAAATCTCGTTTGATTTACTGCCTTTTTTCACTGTTTTTCAAATTTTGACAAAATTTGTTTCTCTTAAAGGCACAGTACCGTTTTTTTATATTTGCTTGTTAACTTGATTTAAAGTGTTTTCCAAGCTTGCTAGTCTCATTGCTAGTCTGTACAAACATGTCTGACATAGAGGAAACTCCTTGTTCATTATGTTTAAAAGCCATGGTGGAACCCCCTCTTAGAATGTGTACCAAATGTACTGATTTCACTTTAAGCAATAAAGATCATATTCTGTCTTTAAAAAATGTATCACCAGAGGAATCTGACGAGGGGGAAGTTATGCCAACTAACTCTCCCCACGTTTCAGATTCTTTGACTCCCGCTCAAGGGACTCACGCTCAAATGGCACCAAGTACATCTAGGGCGCCCATAGCGATTACTTTACAAGACATGGCGGCAGTCATGGATAATACACTGTCAGCTGTATTAGCCAGACTACCTGAATTTAGAGGTAAGCGAGATAGCTCTGGGGTTAGACGAAATGCAGAGCATACTGACGCTTTAAGAACCATGTCTGATACTGCCTCACAATATGCAGAAGCTGAGGAAGGAGAGCTTCAGTCTGTGGGTGATGTTTCTGACTCAGGAAAGATACCTGATTCTGATATTTCTACATTTAAATTTAAGCTTGAACACCTCCGCGTGTTGCTCAGGGAGGTTTTAGCTGCTCTGAATGACTGTGATACAATTGCAGTGCCAGAGAAATTGTGTAGACTGGATAAATACTATGCAGTGCCGGTGTGTACTGATGTTTTTCCAATACCTAAAAGGTTTACAGAAATTATTAATAAGGAATGGGATAGACCAGGTGTGCCAATAGACGCCACCACACGGGACTTATGGCAGACAGTCCCTAAGGTGGAGGGAGCAGTTTCTACGCTAGCAAAGCGTACTACTATCCCTGTCGAGGACAGTTGTGCTTTTTTAGATCCAATGGATAAAAAATTAGAAGGTTACCTTAAGAAAATGTTTATTCAACAAGGTTTTATCCTACAGCCCCTTGCATGCATTGCTCCTGTCACTGCTGCTGCAGCGTTCTGGTTTGAGTCTCTAGAAGAGGCTTTACAGGTAGCAACTCCATTGGATGACATACTTGGCAAGCTTAGAGCACTTAAGCTAGCCAATTCTTTTGTTTCTGATGCCATTGTTCATTTGACTAAACTAAAGGCTAAGAATGCTGGTTTTGCTATACAGGCGCGTAGGGCGCTATGGCTTAAATCATGGTCAGCTGACATGACTTCAAAATCTAAGCTTCTTAACATTCCCTTCAAGGGGCAGACCCTATTCGGGCCTGGTTTGATGGAGATTATTGCTGATATCACTGGAGGAAAAGGTCATGCCCTTCCTCAGGACAGGTCCAAATCAAGGGCCAAACAGTCTAATTTTCATGCCTTTCGAAACTTCAAGGCAGGTGCAGCATCAACTTCCTCTAATGCAAAACAAGAGGGAACTTTTGCTCAGTCCAAGACGGTCTGGAGACCAAACCAGACCTGGAACAAAGGTAAGCAGGCCAAAAAGCCTGCTGCTGCCTCTAAGACAGCATGAAGGAATGGCCCCCTATCCGGTAACGGATCTAGTAGGGGCAGACTTTCACTCTTCGCCCAGGCGTGGCCAAGAGATGTCCAGGATCGCTGGGCGTTGGAAATTATATCCCAGGGATATCTTCTGGACTTCAAAGCTTCCCCCCCAAAAGGGAGATTTCACCTTTCACAATTATCTGCAAACCAGATAAAGAGAGAGGCATTCTTACACTGTGTACGAGACCTCCTGGTTATGGGAGTGATCCATCCAGTTCCAAAGGAGGAACAGGGACAGGGTTTTTACTCAAATCTGTTTGTGGTTCCCAAAAAAGAGTGAACCTTCAGACCAATTTTGGATCTAAAGATCTTAAACAAATTCCTCAGAGTTCCATCATTCAAGATGGAAACTATTCGTACCATCCTACCTATGATCCAGGAGGGTCAATATATGACTACAGTGGATTTAAAGGATGCTTATCTTCACATTCCTATACACAAAGATCATCATCGGTTTCTCAGGTTTGCATTTCTAGACAGGCATTACCAGTTTGTAGCTCTTCCCTTTGGATTAGCTACAGCCCCAAAAATCTTTACGAAGGTTCTAGGGTCGCTTCTGGCGGTCTTAAGGCCGCTTGGCATAGCAGTGGCCCCTTATTTAGACGACATCCTGATACAGGCATCAAACTTCCAAATTGCCAAGTCTCGTACGGATGTAGTACTGGCATTTCTGAGGTCGCATGGGTGGAAAGTGAACGAGGAAAAGAGTTCTCTATCCCCACTCACAAGAGTTTCCTTCCTAGGGACTCTGATAGATTCTGTAGAAATGAAAATTTACCTGACGGAGTCCAGGTTATCAAAGCTTCTAAATTCCTGCCGTGTTCTTCATTCCATTCCGCGCCCTTCGGTGGCTCAGTGTATGGAAGTAATCGGCTTAATGGTAGCGGCAATGGACATAGTGCCGTTTGCACGCTTACATCTCAGACCCCTGCAACTATGCATGCTCCGTCAGTGGAACGGGGATTACACAGATTTGTCCCCTCTACTAAATCTGGATCAAGAGACCAGGGATTCTCTTCTCTGGTGGCTATCTTGGGTCCATCTGTCCAAAGGTATGACCTTTCGCAGGCCAGATTGGACAATTGTAACAACAGATGCCAGCCTTCTAGGTTGGGGTGCAGTCTGGAATTCCCTGAAGGCTCAGGGATCGTGGACTCAGGAGGAGACACTCCTTCCAATAAATATTCTGGAATTGAGAGCGATATTCAATGCTCTTCAGGCTTGGCCTCAGTTAGCAACTCTGAGGTACATCAGATTTCAGTCGGACAACATCACGACTGTGGCTTACATCAACCATCAAGGGGGAACAAGAAGTTCTCTAGCGATGTTAGAAGTTTCAAAAATAATTCGCTGGGCAGAGATTCACTCTTGCCACCTATCAGCTATCCATATCCCAGGTGTAGAGAACTGGGAGGCGGATTTTCTAAGTCGTCAAACTTTTCATCTGGGGGAGTGGGAACTCCATCCGGAGGTGTTTGCACAATTTATTCATCGTTGGGGCAAACCAGAACTGGATCTCATGGCGTCTCGCCAGAACGCCAAGCTTCCTTGTTACGGATCCAGGTCTAGGGATCCCAAGGCGACGCTGATAGATGCTCTAGCAGTGCCCTGGTCTTTCAACCTGGCTTATGTGTTTCCACCGTTTCCTCTGCTCCCTCAACTGATTGCCAAGATCAAGCAGGAGAGAGCATCAGTGATTTTGATAGCGCCTGCGTAGCCACGCAGGACCTGGTATGCAGATCTAGTGGACATGTCATCATTTCCACCATAGACTCTGCCTCTGAGACAGGACCTTCTACTTCAGGGTCCTTTCAACCATCCAAATCTAATTTCTCTGAGACTGACTGCCTGGAGATTGAACGCTTGATTTTATCAAAGCATGGCTTCTCCGAGTCAGTCATTGATACCTTAATACAGGCACGAAAGCCTGTCACCAGGAAAATTTATCATAAGATATGGCGTAAATATCTTTATTGGTGTGAATCCAAGGGTTACTCATGGAGTAAGGTCAGGATTCCCAAGATAATATCCTTTCTCCAAGAAGGTTTGGAAAAAGGATTGTCAGCTAGTTCCTTAAAGGGACAGATTTCTGCTCTGTCTATTCTTTTGCACAAGCGTCTGGCAGATGTTCCAGACGTTCAGGCATTTTGTCAGGCTTTAGTTAGAATCAAGCCTGTGTTTAAACCTGTTGCTTCGCCATGGAGCTTAAATTTGGTTCTTAAGGTTCTTCAAGGAGTTCCGTTTGAACCTCTTCATTCCATAGATATCAAACTTTTATCTTGGAAAGTTCTTTTTTTGGTAGCTATTTCTTCGGCTCGTAGAGTCTCCGAGTTATCTGCCTTACAATGTGATTCTTCTTATCTGATTTTCCATACGGATAAGGTAGTCCTGCGTACCAAACCTGGATTTTTACCTAAGGTGGTATCGAACAAGAATATCAATCAAGAGATTGTTGTTCCATCCTTGTGTCCAAATCCTTCTTCAAAGAAGGAACGTCTATTACACAATCTGGACGTGGTTCGTGCTTTAAAGTTTTACTTACAAGCTACTAAAGATTTTCGTCAAACATCTGCTTTGTTTGTTGTCTACTCTGGACAGAGGAGAGGTCAAAAGGCTTCGGCAACCTCTTTCTTTTTGGCTAAGAAGCATAATCCGCTTAGCATATGAGACTGCTGGACAGCAGCCTCCTGAAAGGATTACAGCTCATTCTACTAGAGCTGTGGCTTCCACTTGGGCTTTTAAAAATGAGGCTTCTGTTGAACAGATTTGCAAGGCGGCGACTTGGTCTTCGCTTCATACTTTTTCAAAATTCTACAAATTTGATACTTTTGCTTCTTCGGAGGCTATTTTTTTGAGAAAGGTTTTACAGGCAGTGGTACCTTCCGTTTAAGTACCTGCCTTGTCCCTCCCTTCATCCGTGTACTTTAGCTTTGGTATTGGTATCCCACAAGTAATGGATGATCCGTGGACTGGATACACCTTACAAGAGAAAACACAATTTATGCTTACCTGATAAATTTATTTCTCTTGTGGTCTATCCAGTCCACGGCCCGCCCTGTCATTTTAAGGAAGGTCATTTTTAAATTTAAACTACAGTCACCACTGCACCCTATGGTTTCTCCTTTCTCGGCTTGTATTCGGTCGAATGACTGGATATGGCAGTTAGGGGAGGAGCTATATAACAGCTCTGCTGTGGGTGTCCTCTTGCAACTTCCTGTTGGGAATGAGAATATCCCACAAGTAATGGATGATCCGTGGACTGGATACACCACAAGAGAAATAAATTTATCAGGTAAGCATAAATTGTGTTTTTCACACAAACACTGCAGTTTGGCTGTTATAATCATCATCTTTATATGTTTTACTGCTATAATACAATCATATTTGCGCTCAGCGATGTCCCACGAGTACAAAGATACCCCCCACGTACAGGTTTTATGACGTTTTTAGGAAGTTACAGAAGCAAATATGGGGCCTGCCCATTTACATGGAAATATGGCACATTGATTTTATGGGCCTATGTTGCCTTTGAGACATTATGGCAGCCCAGGAATAAAAATTAGCCCCATCATTGCATACCATTTGCAAAGTAGGCAACACAGGGCATTTCAAAAGGGGTATGCCCAGTCTTTTTTTTTATAGCCACTTAGTTACAACACCTGACCAAATTTAGTGGTCATATATTTTTGTTTGCGTTTTTCACACAAGCACTGCCCTTTTGCTGTTTGGATCATCATCCTTATAAGTTTTACTGCTATAATACACCCATGTTTGCTATAATACACCTATGAGTACAATGATACCCCCCATGCACAGGTTTAATTGGGTTTCAGGACGTTACAGGACCCAACATGGGGCCTGCCCATTTACATGAAAATTTGGCACATTTGTTTTCTGGGCCTATGTTGCATTTGAGACAGTATGGCAGCACTATATTTTATTCCCAGCAACTTTGATTTCCAGAAATGGTACAAAATACATATATACACGAATAGATGCACGCAGTGTTGTGTTGTACTTTGTTGGCCATTTTTGGGAAGTGCCCAAGTGTCAGGGGTTTTGAGGTTGACCGTTGCTAATTGGTTTGCATACTGCAAGACTCTAATCTATCTTGATGTACTGAATGCTGATCATGACACAGAGGTGGGCCGATCCGGTCCCTAAACCGGAAGTGAAGTCACGGCTTTTCGATCTCCACCTCAGATAGACCTAAAAATATGCAGTTATTATTGCCGATAGTACGGCCATGGAAATAAACTATATATAACACTAATACTGCTCATAAACCATCCCTATATTTCATAAATAAGCGACTTCAATTTCAAAATACTAAGCGGAACCGGAAGTGGAATGTTTTGTAAGCCATATCCGGGTAATCCAGCAAACCCCTATTTAAAGATGCTTTGCTTACCACTGGATCAGTCTTGAAAAAGGTCTATTGAGGACCGAAACGCGTAGACCCTTTGGTAAGCATCTTTCCATTTGATTACTACTTAATTTAAACTGTATCACGCTATGTTGTTATTTTGGGTTACAGGTATCTACTAGGGACGACAATAAGAGCCGCTGATTGCCTAAAGTTTATTGGGATCCTTGGAATTTATCCTGTCACACCTTTACATATTTTTACATTTTTTCACAATTTTTACACTCCTATTTCCTCACTCTGCTTTGTCGTGTTTTGACTTGGTTTTTTGGCACACCACTGTGCTATTATTTGGATTGGCCACATTTGGATTTTATTGAACTAATTCTTCTGCCACCCCCTTTTTTATTTTTTGAACTTTTGGTATTTTTTGGAATTTTTTGTGAAAAATTTTTTTGTATTGTTTTTTACATCAACTTTGTTCTCCACCATCCTTTGTTGAAGAAAATTTTTCTGAATTTTTTCTGATCACTGACTGCTTATTTGCCTTTTTTGATTGACTTTCCACTTGTTTTCAGGATCGATCACCATCCTTTTGTATTGGAGCCTTAGTCTCCACCCGGCATCATTTTTTGTGGTTTTTTCATGATGTTTTTTTCATAATTATAGGTTTTTTTCATTATACATTTTTCAACTGTGTTGTAATTTGCCACATTGTATTTTTGTTTTTATTGTTGTTGTAATTTGTAAGCATCCACACCCAGGTCTGATCTTTAATTGGATCATTCACATCACGCTACACGAACCTCCCTTACTTCACCACGGTGCACACCACACTATGGATCCATAACTGACATCTTTAACCCACAGCCTCCTACGCTCTGTATGCTTAGATAGCTTGGTTTACCCAACACGTACCCAAGACTTCTATGTTGTTAACCAGTTCGTTAGGCTGGTATTGATTTCTTGATTTTGGTTTTGCTAGCAATTTTATTGTTTTAAACTAATTTTCTTTTATTGCATTTTTTAAATATATGCTCGGCACCAATTGCCAATGATTTGTTTTAACTCCTATTTTACCGTATATCGCTGTATTTGATTGTAATAAATCTATATTTTAAAGTATTGGCAGTTTTGTATATTTGTCCCTTGGCCTTTTTGGCGCTGGACTGATCCCTTTGTCACAGTATGGCAGACCAGGAATGGAAATTGCCCCCATCATGACATACCATTCTCATACCTCCCAACATCATAGTCAAAGAGGGACATTTTTCTCCCCATTAACAAATCTCTATTGCCGCCCCCCCCCACACACCCCGTGGTCCTCAATTACCCCAACAGGTCAGGTTTTCATTATAGCTGAACCAAAGCACAGGGGATGTAATCAGCTGGTCAGTAACACTATGGTTACTAACCTATTCTCATCCATAAGCTGATTATTTCACCTGTGCACTGGTTCAGCTATAATGAAAACCTGTTAGGGGTTCGTGAGGACCGTGGTTGAGAAACAACGCTATACAGCATATCCTACAAGTGGATCCACACACAAATAGTCATACACATACAGATATATATTTACACATACACACACACACACTCATATACACATATTTACACATATACATATTTACACACACATACTGTATATACACACTCTTAGTAATTTAAAAATAAATAAAAACTCCTGAGATTGAACATTTTTATATGCCTCTTGGGGAATTCACAAGCCTCTGTTTGGCATATATACTGTACATTGTGCATAGACTTAACTGCCAACCAATAATTTGTACAGTTTGTATGCATTAGTCACTCATTGTGCTTTAAAAACCCCACCAAAAAATTGTACAATGCACAAATCTCTGGGTTAAAAGGAGGAAAGCTGCCTTTCTTTTTTATAGATTGTATATGTAACAGGGTTTGGCCTAGGCCCACAATTACCCCTATGGGTCTTTACCCCAGCTACCTCCATGTGCTCAGGCTGATCCTGAGTCTCTGCTACCTGGTAGTTGGGGTACATGACTGTGGCAGTGCCTCCACCTGACTGGGCATCCAGGGCAAGAATCGGTTTCCCAGACAGGAACATAATAAATAACTACAACACACACAGTAATAACAGTAAAACAGTATGAACATGTATTAAAGGATTATGGAAAATAAAAGTAAGGCAAGTAATACAGTGGCTATCTAACACACCAACTCTCTCTATCCAGGCCCAGCACCCTCCCAAACCACCTGCGAACCCACCCTAAGGCTTCACCCTAATGGCTGATGGGTACCAGTTGGTGCACAGAAATGTTGGGGCCCTTTAAGGTAATCCACATGCATTTAAACAGTTACAACTCATAGGAAACTGCAATCTACAGGAATAGCTGTTTTCGTTTCTGTGATGGACAGAATGCCAGTATGACAAGGGGAGAGGATACTTTTTTTTAAAGTTTTTATTGCATATACATTATTACAAAATCAACAATCACATATACATCAACATAGAGAAAAAAGAAAAAAAGAGAAAAAAAAAAACAATGGCCCATCTTATGTCCAGGGACAAAGCCCTCCATGAGTCAATTATACATAAAAAACCACTTACATATTATACCTATTTTGTCATACTTCTAAGTATTATCAGCTAAACCGATATTACCTTACAATCAAAATCTGATCTGACGAAAACATCTATAGCCTATGTATCACTAAATGGTATACATAACATTAATTATTTTCATTACTGACTTATCTATGAGAGAGAAAAAAAAGAAAACTCCCCCACCTCTCTCCCCCTCCCCCCACTGGATCCCCATCAACCCCCCCCCGTCCCAAAGCATGTCCCTATGGTCGCAACGTACCCCATTGTTGTGGCAAAACATTTTTTAGTGTAAGTAAGATAAGCTCAGGAGAGTTTTGTATAGGTGAGATAAATTGGATTTGAGCTGTTAGTGGCCATTCCCTGATTATATTTAGCCATTTAGAAAAAAAAACAATAAGTCTCTTTTCCGTCGGTGGTTTAATGTTGAATAACTCGATGGTCATCTGCGTGTTTGTTATTTATAAATTCTTTTAAGCTTGGAGGTTCAGTAGATTTCCAATTTTTAAATATTATATTACGCGCTACCATAATCGCTAAGTTTATAAGAAGTTTATCTGCTTTAAATTCACCTTAATCATATAACAAGAAAACGTTGGCTGGGGAAAGAGAAATTCTAACCCGTAAAATTTATTGAGCCAAAAATTAACCAAAATTGTACAATCTTCGGGCAGAACCAGAAACAATGCATAATATCAGCTTTCTCAGCTCTGCATTTATAGCATTTACATTGTGATGTTGTATTGTTCAATAATTTACATTGTGACTCCCTCCAGCTACAGACTACTGTAGCAACTTCCATGTTAATAAGACATTTTTTAATCTCTTGTATCTGTATCTGCGGAAAAAAAACGTATTTAGGTGAGTTTTAATGTATTCAAGATGTATTGCCCCCGATGTAGACATTAACAAATTGTACCATACTGAAATAGATCTTTTCCCACCTTTATAAAGTTTAAGTCCTAACTCTATCTCCTGCCAATCCCATTCTGTGCCGAATAATTTACATTGTTGGGTGAAATAACTCCTACTCTGTAAGTATGCATAAAACATTTTTTGATGGTAGCTGAAACTTGTTCGCAATTTCTGCAAATAATTGTATGTTTGCTGTGCCCTCTTGCGTAAGCTGGTACCAGTTTACTAACCCTTTCTCTTTCCAAACTTTAAATACCGGATCATGCATGCCCAGGGAAAAATCAGGCATACCCACTATAGGACAGTAATGGGAAATATGAAAGTGTTTATTCAAAAGAGTGCAATACTTCTGCCAAGCTATTATAATGTTATTAATAGTCACCAGCTCAGAGACATTACTGGGAATTAATTTTGTTATCCAAATGTAAAACTGCCTTCAGGTTGAATTGGGCTTTTATTTCTGCTTCCAACTTATAATATGTTACATAATCCCCTCAACCAACCAGTCTGCCGCAAATTTAACCATTGCAACCAGATTATAAGATTTAAGGCATGGGAGCGCGAGACCTCCTTCTTTCCTACGCTGCGACAATTTATTTATTGCCAGACGAGGCTTGCAATTGTTCCATAGAAATTGTGTTACTATTTTATTATATTTTTGTAAGTCTGCCTTTACCATAAATAGTGGTAAGTTCTGTGGTAAAAATAAGATTTTAGGCAAGATTATTGTTTTAATCACCAATATCTTTGCAGATAGTGATAGTTTGTAAATGCTCAATTTTGCTTGTTCCTGTGGCAATTTCTCAAGTATATTTACATAATTAATTTTATACCAGTCATTCGGATTTTTGCAAATATACAGTCCTAAATACTTTAACTGCTGTACCTCTTGAAATCCTCTTGAATGTTTAGTATATCTCTTATTATTTTTTGTATCCAAAGTATTTTTGATTTTTTCATGTTCATTTTATAACCAGAAAATTTACTATAAGCGCCTATGATATTTAAACATTTCGGAGTACTTTCTGTAGTATTATATAAGAACAAAATTATGTCATCTGCATATAATGACATTTTCACATTATGTTTGCCTGTTCTGATGCCTGTTAGCTCTTGTCTTAAGAGAATTGCCAAAGGTTCCAGCAAGATGTTGAATAAAAGTGGCGATAGTGGGCAACCTTATCTCGTTCCTTTATACAGTGTTATATATTGAGATAGTTCTGAATTCACTAAAAGTGGAGATCTAGGATTATTGTAAATTAATTTGGTCAAATTAAGTAAATTTCCATGTAGGGCAAATTTATTTAGTGCTGTAAATAAATGATCCCACGTAATAGCATCAAAAGCTTTTTCAGCATCTATTGCTAAGAGGGCACAATCTCCCTTACTTGGTTTCTTATTTCCCAAATTTTTATTATAATGATAATCTAATGTTACCAATATGCGTCTGATGTTTCTTACCACATTCCTCCCTGGCATGAATCCAGTCTGATCTTGATGTATAACCTCTATATGCGATTATTGCCGTCAGCAATTTGTAATCTACGTTTAACAGAGAAATAGGTCTATACGACCCTAATTCTTCACAACTTTTGCCGTTCTTATAAACTAGTGTGCCGATCGAGTCAGTAAAATACTTTGACTGTTTATTGTTGTTAACATACATTTCATTAAATAATTTACCTGACGTATCCATTATGTATTGTCTGGTAATTTTAGAAAATTCAGCCTAAGTCCATCCGGCCCTGGTGCTTTATTGTTTTTAAATTTTTTAATGGCTGCTATAATTTCCATATCAGATATTCTTTGATTAATATTATTAAGCGCCTCCCTTGAAATTTTTGGTTCTTTAATACTTTGCCAAAATTCCTTTTTTTGCATTTTCATCGATTAATTCCGCTGAATACAACTTTTGGTAACATCTGAAAAACGCCTGTCTAACTTCAGAAGCCTGTGTATGATGCCTGTCTCCTTCCCTTATAATATTCCCTTATAATTCAAAATTTTATTCCTGTTTTTTTTATTTTAACCAGTTTTGCCAGATACCCAGCGGAAATACCATGTGGTCCTTGGAACAGCGCCCTTTTTTTTTTTAGATCTTCCGTAGCCCACTTCTGTTTCAGAAAGATTTCTCTTTCATACTTTGCCTGTTTATATTTATCCCAGTTTTCTGTCTGGGGGTTACATAGGTAGAAGTTATAAGCATTCTTTAATTGATTTGCTAACTGTATTTCCCGCGCTTTGGTCTTTTTTTTAACCTGCACATGTATGCCACTATCTCACCGCAGATTACAGCTTTCCCTGTTTCCCATAAAATCTCAGGTTTATCTGCATATGTAATATTATTTCTTACATTTTTTTCCACGTACTGGTTAGCTAATTGCAGAATTTAGTATTATTGCTCATATATTTTGGGAAGCAGAAATTATTCCATTGTGATACCTGTCAGGGTGCCAGAAATAAAAAAAATAATCACACCTTTATTAATAGCAAAAAATAATAAAAAGTCTACAAGTCAAATAACAAGCCAGGAGTCAAAACCAGAGCTGGTAGTCAGATGAGCCGAGTCAGGAGCCAAAGCAAATAGTCAGACGAACCGGAATCAGGAACAAGGTAAACAGCAGAGTCAGGAACAAGCCAGGGATCAGGAACCAGGAAGGACGTCAGGCAGCCAGGTAATACACAGGAACTCTCACAAACAGGTCTGAGACACCGCAAAGGCAAAGCATACTAAACAGAGGCCATTTTAAATAATAAGTGATGACATCACAATTCTGAGACTGCATCCTGTCTCACATGGATGATGCACACCAGTCTGGCCATAAAAGGAAGTGTAGGAAATGAGCAGCATCCCCCACAATGCACCATAGTCAGGAAGAGAGGTGAGTAAAAGGGCTGCCAGCAGCACATGGCAAACACAACATGGAGAAAACCCTGACAGTACCCTCCCCTCAACAACCCCTCCCCCTCGGGGGGACAAAAGGCTTATTGGGAAAACGGGCATGGAGGAGGGCGGGAGCATGAACATCAGAGGAGGGCACCCAAGAACGCTCCTCCGGACCGTAGCCCCTCCAGTGAACCAAATACTGTACACGGCCCCTGGACATACGAGAGTCAATAATGCTGCTGACCTCATACTCCTCATGGTTGTCAACAAAGATAGGACGGGGACGAGGCAACACAGTGGTAAACCGATTACAAGCCAATCGGAGGCAATGAAAACATTGGAGATGCACTTAGCAGGAGGAAGGTCAAGAGCATAGGCCACAGGATTAACCTGTCGAAGTATTCGAAAAGGACCAACTTAACGGGGAGCCAATTTATTGGAAGGCACACGAAGAGGACAGCCAAATTCTCTCACCAACCTGGTAGGAAGGTGCAGGCAGATGCCTACTATCAGCCTGGAACTTTTGGCGCTGCATAGAACGATGAAGGCAATCCTGAATCTGCACCCATGTTGAACGGAGTTGCCGAAGATGCTCCTCCAAAGCTGGAATACCCTGAGACATGAATGAATCGGGCAACAAGGATGGTTGAAACCCATAATTCACCATGAATGGGGATAACTTGGAGGAAGCATTAATAGCACTATTACGAGCAAACTCTGCCCAAGGTAACAGTTCAGACCAATTATTGTGGTGATCTGAGACATAGCAATGGAGGAACTGTTCCAGAGCTTGGTTAGACCGTTCCGCAGCCCCATTGGATTGAGGGTGATATGCAGAGGAGAAGGAAAGCTGGATCTCCATTTGCGCACAAAAGGTATGCCAAAATTTGGAGACAAACTGGCTACCCTGGTCTGACACTATCTGCTTGGTTAACCCATGTAAACGGAAGACCTTCCGGGCAAAAATTGAAGCAAGCTCCTGAGCGGTAGGCAGCTTCATCAAGGGAATGCAATGTGACATTTTAGAAAAATGGTCAACCACCATAAGAATAACAGTATTGCCATTGGAAACAGGGAGCTCAACAATGAAGTCCATGGAAAGATGTGTCCAAGGATGCTCACCATTAGCAATAGGTTGAAGAAGAACCACAGGAAAACGTCGAGGAGTCTTATTCTATGCACAAACTGAGCAGGAGGCAACATACGCAGCAATATCAGAACGAAGACCTGGCCACCAGAATTGTCGAGTGACAGACCAAATCATTTGGTTCTTGCCTGGGTGAACTGCGGCTTTAGGATAGTGGTAAGTGTGCAAAAGTTTAGTTTGAAGATTCTCAGGAACAAAACACTTACCACTAGGTTTCTCAGGAGGTGCATTGGTTTGGGCAGCCAGGATCTCCTCTCCCAAGGGAGAAGTCAAATTAGTACGTATGGTAGCCAAAATATGGCCAGGAGGTATAACAGGAGTAGGTACAGACTCCTCCTTGGACAGAGGCGAAAATTGTCGAGAGAGGGCATCAGCCCTAACATTATTACTACCATGCAGGTAGGAGACCACATAATTAAACTGAGACAAAAATAGCACCCATCTGGCTTTTCTGGATGACAAACATTTTGCTTCAGATAGATAAGTTAAATTCTTGTGGTCAGTAAGAATGAGCACTGGCACGCTAGTACCCTCGAGAAGATGCCTCCATTCCTTGAGTGCCAAAATTTTGTCCAGTAATTCCCTGTTGCCAATTTCATAATTGCACTCCGCTGGAGACAATTTCTTAGAGAAGAAACCACACGGATGCAAGGAACCGCCAGGCAAAGGACGTTGAGACAAGAGGGCACCTAGTCCAGTCTCAGACGCATCGACCTCAAGAACGAAAGGCAGGACAGGGTTAGGATGAGCCAGAACTGTAGCAGCAGCAAAGGCAGTCTTAAGACTATCAAAGGCCTTAAGGGCAGTAGGTGACCAATGGAGTGGATCATTCTCTTTACGGGTCATGTCTGTGATAGGTTTGACCAAGGAAGAAAAGTTTTTAATAAACTTTCTATAGTAATTGGCGAACCCCAAATAACGCTGAATAGACCGAAGACCAACTGGGCGAGGCCACTGCAGAACTGCAGATATTTTGTCAGGATCCATGGAGAACCCTGCAACGGAGATAACATAACCTAGGAAGGTTACTTGAGTCTGATGGAACTCACATTTCTCGAGTTTACAAAACAGGCCGTTCTCATGTAGTCTCTGAAGAACCTGTGTAACATCAGAATGATGAGCCTCAAGTGTGGGTGAGTTATGAGGATGTCGTCTAAGTACACCATAACACACTGTTGCAACATATCTCGTAGGGCATCATTAATAAATTCCTGAAAATCAGCAGGAGCATTACATAGGCGAAAGGGCATTACAAGATACTCATAATGCCCGCTCCTGGTGTTAAATGCTGTTTTCCAATTGTGACCCTCCTTAATCCTAACGAGATTGTACGCTCCTCTCAAATCAAGTTTAGTAAAGACCGTAGCTCCCTTGAGGCGGTCAAAGAGTTCCGTAATGAGCGGAATAGGGTAAGCATTCTTAATGGTAAGACGATTAAGACACCTATAATCGATACATGGTCTTAATTTACCACCCTTTTTCTTCACAAAGAAGAAGCCAGCCCCTGCAGGAGAGCAGGATTTGCGGATGATTACCTGTGACAGAGCATCGGCAACATACTCCTCCATAGCACAATTCTCTTCAACAGACAGAGGGTACACCCGGCCCGAGGAGGAATGGCTCCAGGTTGCAGGTCTATAGCACAATCGTAACACAGGTGAAGAGGCAAACTACCGGCACGCACCTTGTCAAACACGTCTAGGAACTCTCGGTACTCCTTTGGCAATTGAGATACCAAAGAAGTGCACAAGACTTTAACTGGTTACCGAAGACAAGTGGAAATACATTGCGGGGACCACGACAAAATTTTGGACCTGCACCAGTCGAGACTGGGATTGTGCTTTTGGAGCCAGGGATAACCCAGAACAACTGGAAAATGCGGAGAGTTAATCACCTGGAACTGGAGGGTTTCAAAATGGAGAGCCCCAACAGCCATGGACAATGGAGCAGTTTCGTGAGTAACGAGTGCGGGCTGAAGGGGCCTGCCGTCAATGGCCTCAATAGCAAGCAGAACGGGCCGAGGCAAAACAGGAATGGAGTGCTTTGATACAAAAGCACTGTCAATGAAAAAGCCCACAGCACCGGAGTCAACAAGAGCCTGAGTGACTATGGAGGAGTCCACCCAGGAAAGGACAACCGTGATAAAAGGTTTCCTAAAGGCCCTCTCCGCCACGGAGAGACGCGTAAATCCCAACTGCATTGGCTCAGCAGTACCTGGTGACTCGGGACCAGGAGGCATGGGTGGGAACGAACACATAGGAGACAACGGAACAGGAGGCTTCCGCAAGCGCTCCTTGAAAGAGGGCCTCTCTGTGAGTCTGATGTCAATTAGGATAAAAAAAACACCAATGCCTCGAGATTCTCTGGTAAATCTCTGGCAGCAACTTCATCTTTAATCGCATCAGAGAGCCCATGAAAGAAGGCGGCAACAAGGGCTTCATTGTTCCAACCTATCTCTGCGGCAAGTGTACGGAACTCAATAGCATAGCATACTGAGCAACAGATCTGGTACCTTGTTGAATGGACATGAGTCGTTTAGCAGCAGAGGAGGAGCGAGCCGGAACATCAAATACCCTTTTGAAAGGAGGCCACAAATTCAGGGTAATTAGAAATCACAGGTTTATTAGTCTCCCACAAGGGATTAGCCCAGGCAAGAGCTGTGTCAGAGAGCAACGAGATGAGAAATCCCACCTTAGCTCTGTCAGAGGGTGAGGCCTGAGGTAACATCTCAAAGTAAATGCCCACCTGGTTAAAAAACCCTCTGTACTGAATAGGATCGCCTCCATATCGCTGAGGTAGAGGTGCAGAACCGGACATGCTCCTGGTAGGCATAGGTGCAGCAGCGGAAACAGGAGCAGCCATAACTTGCTGGACACTTTGGTCCAAATGTGCAGTGCGAGTCAGCAGGGTTTGCAGGGCTATTGCAAATTGATCCAAGCGGTGATCCTGTTCATCCATCCTGGAAATGATGGCAGGTAAATGTGGATTATTAGCACCATCAGGATTCATGGCCTTTGCGTAATATCAGGGTGCCAGGAATCAGACTGAGACGAGAAGTGCAAAAATAATCACACCTTTATTAATAGCAAAAAATAATAAAAAGTCCACAAGTCAAATAACAATCCAGGAGTCAAAACCAGAGCTGGTAGTCAGACGAGCCGAGTCAGGAGCCAAAGCGAATAGTCAGACGAGCCGGAATCGGGAACAAGGAAAACAGCAGAGTCAAGAACAAGCCAGGGATCAGGAACCAGGAAGGACGTCAGGCAGCCAGGTAATACACAGGAACTCTCACAAACAGGTCAGAGACTATAAGGGATTAACAAATATGAGTATGAAACACAACTGCAGAACCTTAGTATAAATATTGATATGTCTCACCCAGCTATATGAATCCCCTATGAGAGAAAGGGATTCCTCTAGACAAGTGATTTTACTCAGAATAGGTGAGATAGAGTGAGAAACTCACAATTAAGCTGACTGAAAGGCTTTCTAAAGTAAAAGCTGAATTGAAAGTAGGAAAAGGTAATTCCTCAGAACAGGAAGCAAAGTTATAACAGTGCAGCTGATACTTGTGTAAACAGAGTGAAGAAAACTGGTAATAGTTCATGCAGAGCTTGCTTAATGTAAGTCACAGGCTGTTTCTTTAAAACAAGTATAACATCAGAGAGCGTTATGCCTTCAGAACTGAAATGAGTACCTGAGAGAGTCTGGAAGCGGGAGAGACTGCTGTATAGCTCCGTTGTTGCTGAGACTGAGATGCGTCTGCGGTGAGTGAGGAGGATGTGACGTCACGCTGCAGCGGAGTCACTGAGAAAACTGACAGGCTGCTTGGGGGAGAAGTCAGAGGAGACAGGAGCTGCAGATTGTGAGCGGCTGATAGGAACCTTGAAAGTAAGCTCACTTAGACTCTGAATAGAAGGGTGAAAGATATAAGGCAGTCAAATTGAAATTATTGTATGAGCTAGAATTACCCCACAGATACCTTGGAAGTGCTATGAGAGAAGTGTCTCCGTGACAAAGTAGAACTGTGTTGATAGTTTCTCAGTTTGTAACAAAATCCTAGGCAGGAAAAGAGAAAGTTAATAAGCCCTTCCAAAAGGCAGAGTGCTGGCTTTGTAATCCAAAAGTATGGTGTACTATCTTCAATACTAAGCATAGGTTGATTTGTGAGCAGGTGTTTTAAAAGAGTCTCGGCCAATGAGGAGGAGTGGGTGTAGCTGAGAGAGACAGGTTAGAAAACACAGAACCTGACAGTACCCCCTCCTCAAGGAAGCTGTTCCACAGCGACAGGTCCAGGGCGGTCAGGATGGCGTCGATGGAAGAGAGACACCAGACGAGAGGAATTAAGGTTGGAGAAAGGCTCCCAGGTATCGTCATCACTGGAGTAATTCTTCCACCTCACAAGATACTGCAATACTCCCTTGGAAAACCTGGAGTCAAGAATCGATTCGACCTCGTATTCATCGTCTGATAAAGGAGTAGCCACTGGGGGAAGTAGTACTTGATCATTCCGTGTTCGGATATAGGGCTTTAGTAGTGAAACGTGAAAAGTGGTATGAATCTTAAGGGTGTTTGGGAGTAGTAGCCTGACAGCATTCTCGTTCACGATTTTTTGAATAGGGAAAGGACCAATGAAAAGACTGGCCATCTTTTTCGAGGGAATCTGTAATCTCAAGTTCTTAGTGGATAGCCAGACCAGATCGCCTACTGCATAACGAGGTGTCTTCATTCTTCTTAGATCATAGTAATGTTTTTGCGTTGCTTGTGCATCTAGGATGTTTTGTTGTATCAAATCAAAGTTGTTTTGGAGAGAAGTATGCAATTCGTCCAGCGTAGGGGAATCCAGTGAACCAACAGATGAGAAAGTAAAATCTGGGTGATAAGCATAATTTGCAAAAAACAGTGTCATCTTGATAGATGAGTTGATAGTTATTGTAAGCATACTCAACCATGGAGAGGAACTTTGCCCAGTCACTCTGATGGTAGGAACAATAGCATCTCAAATAATGTTCGAGCCACTGATTCAATCTCTCTGCTTGCCCATTAGTTTGAGGGTGGAAAGCAGTAGTGTAACGATGGTCAATTTGAGTTAACTCACAAAGTTTAGTCCAAATTTCGAGGTAAATTGGGTACCTCTGTCGGTCGTCAGAATAGGTGGGATGCCATGTAGCTTGATAATATGGTCGATAAAGAGAGATGCTGTTTCCGAAGATGTAGGAAGTTTGTGAAACGGCACAAAGTGGGCCATCTTTGTGAAAAGATCGATGACTACGAGGATAGTAGTTTGATTATTTGAGAGAGGTAGGTCAACTATAAAATCCATCGAAATGTGATGCCAAGTTTTAGTAGGGACTGGTAATGGCATTAATAGGCCAAATGGTGGTTTTCGTTCGGGTTTACAGGAGGCACAAGTCCTACAAGTAGTTATGTAGTCAAGTACAGTGGATTTTATATCAGGCCACCAGAAAGTACGAGCTAATAGTTCCAGAGTGCGATGGAGTCCGGAATGACCAGCAAGAGGTGAGTCATGACAGGTTTTTATGAGGCGAGATCTCAGCTCTGGAGGTAAGAAGATCTTTTTGCCATGATAATACATTCCTGAAGTTTTTACCAGGTTAGGTAGAGGTGGTCTTGGTTGTTCTTTGCAGTATTTTTTTGAGATCTGTAAGTAAAGTGGAGGTTAGTCCAACAAAACAGTGTGGAGGAATGATCTCCTTCCTGAAGGGGAGGTCATTTGGTTTTTCTGGAAGATGAGATAATGCATCAGCCTTAGCATTTTTGTGGGCTGGTCTATAGATGATATTAAAGTTGAAACGGTCAAAATAAAGGCTCCAACGCACTTGTCTGGCTGAGAGGGTTTTGTTGGAATGTAGATATTGCAGGTTCTTGTGATCAGTGAAAATGTTAATATGTATGGTTGTGCCCTCCAGCAGGTGTCTCCAATGTTCTAGTGAGCGTCGAATGGCAAGCAACTCCTTGTCACCAATAGCATAGTTTCTTTCAGCAGGACTCATAGCTTTGGAGAAAAAGGAGATGGGATGTAATGGATCAGATGAGGATTTTTGTTGAGAAAGCACTACACCGATGGCGAAGTCTGAGGAGTCGACCTCGAGAGTGTATTGATATTCTGGATTAGGGAATTGTAAAATTGGAGCCGTAGTGAACCTGGATTTGAGGTATAGAAAGGCTGTATTGGCTTCAGTTCCCCAGGTGAACGGAGTTGAAGAGCCGGTAAGGACTGTCAAAGGTTTTACGATCTTTGAAAAATCCTTGATGAATTTTCTGTAATAATTGGAAAAACCCAGAAAACGCTGTAATTCTTTTCGGGTCTTAGGCTGTGGCCAATAAACAACAGCCTCAACCTTTTCCTTCTGCATCTTGATACCAGAGGGAGAGATGTCATAACCGAGGAAAGATACTTGATTTGTATGGAATTTGCATTTTTCTAGTTTAGCATAAAGCTTGTGAGCTCTGAGTCTTGATAGTACTTGGCGGACGTGTTTCACATGTTCCTGAGGAGTTTGTGAATATATGAGTATATAATCAAGATATATCACTAAACATATGTCTAGTAGATCTCAGAACACATCGTTGATGAAGAATTGGAAGGTGGCGGGGGCGTTGCATAGGCCGAACGGCATCACCAGGTATTCATAGAGACCATACCTGGTCCTAAACGCTGTCAGCCACTCATGCCTCTCTTTTATCCTGACTAAATTATACGCCCCTCTTAAATCAAGCTTGGTGAAAATGGTTGCTTCAGAGAGCCTCTCAATCATCTCTGGGATAAGAGGCAAGGGATACCGATTTTTAATCGTACACTTATTAAGTTCACGGTAGTCAATGATTGGTCTGAGAGAGGAGTCTTTATTACGAACGAAGAAGAAACCTGCCCCTGCTGGGGAGGTGGAGGGTCTGATAAAACATTTTTGAAGGTTTTCTTCCAAGAAGTCCTTAAGGAACTCTAATTCCGGGTTTCTCAGAGGATAGAGGTGACCGACAGGGATCCGAGCACCTGGTTGTAAATCAATAGGGCAATCGTAAGCCCTGTGAGGAGGCAGATTCTCAGCCTGAGTCTTACTGAATACATCACTAAAATCAGAATACTGTTCAGGTAGACTTTCAGTGTGACAGGTAGAATGTAGAAGGAAGGAGGCTGGGAAACATGTTTTTGTGCAATAATCGGATTTAAATTTTTTTTTTTTTTATAACATCTGTTTATTGGAAAACATACAACAATACAGACAATAAGCCAAGATAAAGTTTCTACGAACATTACTTCAAAGTCTGTAAATTGATATTTAGTACAGATGATGATATTGAACAAGTCTTCAAACAAAGTCAAATAAAACAAAATAATACTCAACATTTTCACAGCTTTTCATGTGCTCACTAGTGCAAAATAAATTGTCTCTGAATCCAATATCACACCAATTTCTCTAAGTAGAGTACCCATAGGCAAGTGTAGGTCTTATAGATTAAAAGTTT
Organism: Bombina bombina; assembly: GCF_027579735.1. Taxonomy (NCBI): domain Eukaryota; kingdom Metazoa; phylum Chordata; class Amphibia; order Anura; family Bombinatoridae; genus Bombina; species Bombina bombina. The sequence continues at coordinate 679,883,048 of NC_069503.1, forward strand.
CTTCAGATAACAACTGATTCATATAACATTAGATAAAGTAAGGAATGGGGTGATAGGAAATATAGGCGAGGACCTCCGGAGCCTCAACTATCCTATTAATCTTCTCTGTGATGGTGATAATGATTCCTCCCAGATGAAGCGTATGTCAGCTAAAGTGTTTAATTTATGTCTTTTTACATAGCCATATTCCTCTAAGGACAGGAGACTAGACACTTTCATCCTCCATGTTGGGATAGAGGGAATGTCTGGAGATTTCCATTTGTGTGCAATCAGGGCCTTAGCACCATTTAGTCCCATTTGCAATAATGTAAGTCTCAGTGTACATGTGATGTTTGGTTTAACATTAAGTAAAGCTATGTTATGTGTCAATCTGAAACTATCTGGCAGTATTCTTCTGAAATGCGTCTCTATACCCTCCCACAATGGCCGAACTCTGTCGCATTCCCACCACATGTGTATATAACTCCCTCTCTGCCCACATCCTCTCCAACACCCATCATTCGCACCTGGGTAAATCGAATGTAACCTCGCTGGAGTCAGATACCATCGCATCATGACTTTAGTATTGAGCTCTATTATTTGTGGGGATGTGGAAGATTTTTTGGTGTTTTTAAATATCTTTATCCATTCCTCTGTTCCTAGTTCTATGTCCATGTCATGATGCCATTTTGTGGTATATGTGGGAAGTTGTGTGGTTTGCGGCGTCTGTAACAGTTTTCTTGAAAGTGATAAAGAGTGTGGTGTTGTCTCTTCTCTGAGGCACAGTTGCTCAAAGGCTGTCAGATCTCTCAGGTAGTCAGCTCTGTGAGGGGAAGTGTGTATGAAGTGAGCTAACTGATGGTATTTAAGCCACCTCGCATAGTTACCGTTTGCAATGTTTCTAATGTCTTCCCTGGGTTTAAGTTTCCGATTCAGTGTGAAGTCTCTTAGTGGTGTTGTAAAGCCCCATTCCGTCAGACGTTGTTGTCCGCTATCTAAACCCCCTATTAATTCTGCATTGATAGGAATAGGGAACAAGGGTGATCTAATCCCTGTGATATGTGGTTTTGTGGCAGTTATTTTGTCCCAAGAGTCAAACATCTGTCTATGTATCTCTAGATTCATACATTGTGGGGGCCTTAGATGTTTCGGTATCCAGCATAGAGTACCCACCCTGGGGACCTTCAGTGTATGCGAGTCTATTGCTACCCAAGCCTTTGAGTCCCTCGCTCCATGCCAATCTAATACCCTCTGTAATGTGACCGCTTCCAAATATATTGAGACACATGGGACGCCCAGGCCTCCATTGGCCAGGGTTCTGTACATTGTTTCTTTGTTGATCCTGGGTTTGCTTGTTCCCCATATGAAAGTGTTAATGTGTTTTTGTAGTCTAGCCTGATACCATTTTGGGAGGGGCATGGGAAGTGTCTGCATAACATACAATATTCTTGGGAGAGTGGTCATTTTTATGCACTGAATCCTCCCCCACCAAGAGATGGGTTTGGTCGCCCATTGTTGTAGGTCACGCGAAACGCTATGTAGTAAGGGGGCATAATTATTCTCAAATAAGACTTTTTTGTCCGGTGATAGCTGAATACCCAGGTATTTCAACGTTTTAAATTGGAACTGTAGAGGGCAGATGGACGATAGATTCCTAAATGTTACTTGGGGAAGAGAAATGTTAAGAATTTCTGATTTCTGTAAGTTTATCTTAAAGTTTGAGTAGCGACCAAATTCAGCGATTTCCGACAAAGTGGCAGGGATCGAGTGTGAGGGGGAAGTCATTGTAAAAAGGACGTCATCCGCGTATAAGGCGATTTTAAAATCATGTGGGCCTATTGTTATTCCCTGGATGTTTGGGTCTGCTCTAACTCTGGCTGCAAACACTTCCATCATTAATATGAATAGGGTGGGAGAAAGCGGGCAGCCCTGTCGTGTCCCATTTCTGATTTTAAACGTGTTTGATAGTACTCCATTCACTTTGATCTGGGCAGAAGGGTAGGTGTAGAGACTGAATATTCGCGATATTATTGCAGGACCAAAGCCGATCGTTAAAAGCGTTTCTTTTAGAAATCCCCAATTTATGCGATCGAACGCCTTTTCGGCATCCATAGCTAATAGGACCGCTGGTATGTTATTTTGTTTGGCATAATTCATTAATGACAACACTCTAATGGTGTTGTCCCTTGCCTCTCTCCTAGGGACAAATCCTACTTGATCTGTATGAATTATGTCTTGTATAATTTCATTAAGTCTATTTGATAGTATCTTCCCCCATATCTTTACATCTGTGTTTAGGAGTGATATTGGGCGATAATTGCTTGGTTCTGTTGTAGGTTTACCTGGTTTGGGTATTACTGTTATATGCGCTAATAAAGAATTAGTGGGCAGACTGTTTGTCTCATCCAGTGAATGAAAAAGAGAAAGAAGATGGGGAGCTAGAATGTGCCTGAACTTCTTGTAATAGATGTTTGTAAAACCGTCCGGTCCTGGGCTTTTACCTGTGGGGAGCTCTTTTATTGTTTTTAGTATTTCTTGTTTTGATATGGGGCTATCCAATTTATCAATTTGTGATTGGGACAGTTTAGGGAGATTAGCCTGCTCGATGTACTCTCTCATTCTATTCTGATGTTCTGGAGAGGTGTCTGATTCTAAGTTGTAGAGCTTAGCATAATAGTCCCCAAAGAGGTTAGCTATTTCTTTGCTGTCGTATATAGGTCTGTTGTCCGGGGTGTGGAGTTTATCTATTTGGGAAGCTCTTGTTTGGGCCTTTAGTAATTTTGCTAAGAAAGGGCCTGACCTGTTGCTCTCATAAAAATACGTCTTTCTAAGTGAGAGGGCTTTCCTCTGGGATTCTTTTGTTAAAATGGCATTTAGTTCTTGTCTACTCTTCATTAGGTTAGTATATTCTGTATGTCCCTTAGGGTTATTTTTATGTTGTAGTTCTAAGCGGTATATTTGAGAAGTTAATCTATTTATTTCAGAATTGTACAACCTCCTTCTGTGAGTTGACAGTTTAATACATTCCCCCCTGATCACAGCTTTGTGTGCCTCCCACAAGCATTCTGGAGCCATCCCTGGTGTCTGGTTAACTTGGAAATATTCCGTCAACGCTTGGTGAATGTGTTTCTCTGAGGTTGGGTAGTGGATTAGGGAATTATCTAATCTCCACAGGAATTGTGTATCGGCTTGTTTGGCCAGACCAGTTGCATGGAAACCGCTGAGTGGTCTGACCAGACCGTGGGTGTTATGTCTGCTTCCCTAAGTTGTGATATGTATGCCCTGTCTAAGTAGAGGTGGTCTATACGAGTGTATACCGTCCATGGGTGGGAGTAGAACGTGTAGTTCCTCTGAGTAGGGTGTAAGATGCGCCAGGTATCTAATAATCCTAGGACCTCTAAGCATTTAAGGACTGCGTTCGGGGGTCTCGTTTCAGAGAGGGGTGAACCTTTAGAGGTGTCCAGTGTGGAGTCTATTGTCACATTCATATCTCCTCCCAGTATCAGAAGACCTTTCTTGTGTTCTAAAATTAAGTCTAGAAGGTGTTTGTAAAATTTTTGCCGTCTGCTATTGGGGGCGTAAACATTTACTATTGTGATTGGTTTGTTGTATAAGAGCCCCACTAACAGAAGGATTCTACCCTCAGCGTCAGTTAATTTATTTAGTAGTTGAAAGTGTATACTCCTATGAAACAGGATTCCCACCCCGTTCTTTTTAGCATTATGAGAGTTAAAATACCCCGTTGGGAACTCTTTTGATTTAAATTTGGGTTCCTCCCCATTAACAAAATGAGTCTCCTGCAATAGTATTATGGAATCTTTATGTTTCGCTAAGGCTTTCATGGCTATGGAACGTTTTGTGGGAGAGTTTAATCCCTTAACGTTTTGGGTAACAATATTAATCAGAGGATCAGCCATTCTCCTGGTGTCTAATGTGTGAACTGTAGTGGTTTTTTGAGCTTACCTGAGTTGCCCCGGAGGTCCCCTCCCGAACACAAAGGGTTACATAGAAAAAGAAGATGCTTGATGAGATAAACAAAAGGCACATATTGTCAGCAGTTGGTACACTAGAAAATGTGAGCACAAAGTTAGAACATGCACAACAATAAATAGAATGAAAACACAATAAACTAAACAAATCCTTAACCAAGGGAATTAGTCTATGGAACAACCGCCTGGCCAGTATGGTGACCCGGGAGATCGTTACATCCATATCCAACTCCGTGAAAAAGTGGGGGGGGTTAGTAGGCACTTAGAGATGCCTATCTCTCTAGGTGGGCTATTTGAATAATAAGCATAACATTTGGGAAATAACAACTAATTAGGGTTATCAATTCAGCACTCTATATTTTTGAGCAAGAGATAATACTTATTCTTTCACACTGGTGATTAATGCTAAAGTTCAGGAAGAGTCCCGTGAATGACCCGGTGTATCTGCTTGAGGGGAAGATGGTTTCCGTCTCTTCTTTGCCACCAGAGACCAATCTTGTCTTTGAGGCTTAGGGACTGATGTTTTTTGTAAATGGCGATCATTTCTGTCATCAGTGAGCTTTGGTAGAGCAGGCTGGGGAATGTTCAATTGAGCGCAAAAAGGCTCCAAATCCTCTGCGTCTTTGTAAATGTAGGTCTTGTCACCTTTGTTGACTCTGATTGAAAAGGGAAATCCCCATCTATAGGGTATGTTTAAGTCTCTCAGGTGCAATGTTAAGTACCTCGCTTCTTTTCTTTTCGCCAAAGTAATAGGGCTGAGGTCTGCAAAGATCTGAAGTGAGTCTTCTCCAAAGGTTATTGGTGTTTGCTTTCTGGCCGCCTGTATTATCCTTTCTTTATCTGTGTACTTGTGGCACCTAAGTACGATATCTCTGGGAGGAGCTGTTGCTGCTGGCTTAGGTCTTAATGCCCTATGCGCTCTATCCAGGCTGACCCTCTCATCTCCTTCCATTCGTAGTAGGAATTTGAATAGGTTTTGAAGATATGATGGGATCTGGGCAGCCTGAATATCCTCTGGAACCCCACGAATTCGTAGGTTTTGGCGGCGACCTCTATTGTCTAGGTCCTCCACCTGTTCTTGCAGCTGTATAATGGTCGAATTTTGGTATTGTATCTCTGTGGTCATGGACATGGCTGATTGTGTGTTTTCCTCCACCTGCTCCTCTATTTGCATAACCCTGTTCCCCAAATCTGCCACATCTTTTTTAATGTCTGCCAGGCCTTCTTTTATAACCCTGCTTACTTGATTCATGAACGAAGAAAAATCCTCCTTAGAGGGAAGAGCCTTCAGATCAGCCCTTGTTATAGTGCAATTATTATCATTGCCTCCCATGTTCAGTAATGGGCTGTCTTTGTCTCCTATATCGGTCAGCATAGAGGGGTCAAGGTCTTCAGAGGAAGCTGTTTCACAGGGTTTAAAGAAATTGTTTAGCTTTCCCCCATTTATATTTGGCCCTTTAGGGTGTTTATCCACGCGCTGCAGGCGCTTACTTGTCATGGTGAGAGTTGCAGTTTGCAGGTGGCTTCCTCCTCTGATATCCTGACTGGATGCTGTGACGCAGTTAATATTATTTTCACAGGGCCTTGTGGTATTTCACTCAGTCTATGTATATTAATCACTGCGTAAGACTAGCAGGTTCAGTGATGTAGCCAAGTCAGTTTTATGTGCAGTGGCCGTTACTATCAATTAATAATATATGGTGTTCAACAGTGGTTAGAAAGGGTTATTAACAGCCTCTCCACTCCTTTTTCAGATTAAAGTTAGTCTCTTAATAACTGTCTCACCTCACGCAATTTAATTGCTGAATACCTCCGAGCCGGTCTATGTGTCCGCTGTTATAAATTTCAAAGTCGTCTCCGGAGCAGCTCTGTAGCATAGGCCTGGCCTCGGGTTGCACTCTGATGCTTGCCGCGGTTGAGAGTTACCTCGGGACTGGCGATATTAGAAACGGTGCTGTTGCCTTGATTTGTCTCCTTCGCTTGCTCACCGGGTGTTTAATTCACATATAGCCAGTGTTTACATCCGTGTTTTCGCTCTTTTAAGTTGTTTTTAGCGCCCACCAGAAAGATCCTTCACGGAGCTTTAAGCTATTGCGGCCATGTTCTCCGACGGCCGGCTCCGCCCCCAATCGGATTTAAATTTTATTTGAAAAGGGTACCAAACAATAGTTGGGTTATGTAGCTGCAACCATTTTAACCCTAAAACCAAAGAAAAATGGGGTGAGGGTAGAACATCAAAGCATAAGAGTTCTATGTGACCAGAAATATTTATAAGCATAGGAACAGTCTCATGTGTGATTGGACCAGAAAAAATAAGAGATCCATCGATAACTTTGATGGGTATAGGAGACTTCTTTAGGACCAGAGGAATTTTGTTCTTTTCACAGAAAACTTGGTCCATGTAATTCCCAGAGGCTCCTGAGTCAATAATGGCATCATCAATCGTCAGATGGTTTTGCTCCAGCTGTAAGGAGAGAGATAAAGTACAGTAAGTAGGTTGTACTTGATGTTGGATAGAGGAGAATAAGTAATTGGACTTACTTTTCTTGTTTTTAGACAGGAGTGAGCAATCTTGAACATTGTGGGAAGAACTGGCGCAGTACATACAAAGGTTGCCAAGCCTTCTGCGTGTCTTTTCTTGAAGAGTAAGAGGTCCTCTCAGGAACCCTATATCCATAGGTTCTACCTGAGGTTTTGAAGGTGAGGTGGTGTTAACATAAGTGATCTTTGGCTTGGAGTCAGTGGCGTATTTCTCCGCTTTCCTCTCACATAGACGTTGATCGATTTGTATAGCCATTTTCATGAAGAGTTCCAGGTCTGTGGTAATTCAATACGAGCAAACTCATCTTTCAATTGCTCAGAAAGTCCCAACCGGAATTAGTTTCGGAGAGCAACAGGAGTCCAGAGGGAATCTGTGGCGAACTGTTTAAAGTCCGTGACATACTCCTCCATGGGTCTTTTTCCTTGTCTGAGATTTCTCAAGGAAGTTTCAGCTGTGAGCTGTACATCAGTATCCTGGAACATCTCATCCATGGCGGCGAAGAAATCCTCCAAGGAGGCTAAAATTGGATCCTGCGTCTCAAGGAACTTGTCTGCCCAATTTCTGGGGTCCCCCCTGAGGAATGAGATGGTTGTCAAGACTTTCACTCTTTCCGTGGGGTAAGTCCTAGGTCTCATAGTAAAGAGCAGGCAGCAAGCATTTTTGAACTGCCTATAGGCTTTGCGGTTTCCAGAGAAAAGATCTGGCAGAGATATTTGGGGTTCAATTATAGGTTCATTTTGATTTGATTTAACAGCTATTGAGTCTTTTATGATATTCCTTAAAGCTGCATTTTCAATTTGAAGATCATGTAAGCCCTGAGCTAGCTGATCAACCTTCTGTGTTAAATTATACACAATCTGGTGAAGGTCTGCTGGTTCCATGATAATTTGGGCTCAGTATTATATAAGGGATTAACAAATCTGAGTATGAAACACAACTGCAGAACCTTAGTATAAATATTGATATGTCTCACCCAGCTATATGAATCCCCTATGAGAGAAAGGGATTCCTCTAGACAAGTGATTTTACTCAGAATAGGTGAGATAGTGAGAAACTCACAATTAAGCTGACTGAAAGGCTTTCTAAAGTAAAAGCTGAATTGAAAGTAGGCAAAGGTAATTCCTCAGAACAGGAAGCAAAGTTATAACAGTGCAGCTGATACTTGTGTAAACAGAGTGAAGACAACTGGTAATAGTTCATGCAGAGCTTGCTTAATGTAAGTCACAGGCTGTTTCTTTAAAACAAGTATAACATCAGAGAGCGTTATGCCTTCAGAACTGAAATGAGTACCTGAGAGAGTCTGGAAGCGGGAGAGACTGCTGTGTAGCTCCGTTGTTGCTGAGACTGAGATGCGTCTGCGGTGAGTGAGGAGAATGTGACGTCACGCTGCAGCGGAGTCACTGAGAAAACTGACAGGCTGCTTGGGGGAGAAGTCAGAGGAGACAGGAGCTGCAGATTGTGAGCGGCTGATAGGAACCTTGAAAGTAAGCTCACTTAGACTCTGAATAGAAGGGTGAAAGATATAAGGCAGTCAAATTGAAATTATTGTATGAGCTAGAATTACCCCACAGATACCTTGGAAGTGCTATGAGAGAAGTGTCTCCGTGACAAAGTAGAACTGTGTTGATAGTTTCTCAGTTTGTAACAAAATCCTAGGCAGGAAAAGAGAAAGTTAATAAGCCCTTCCAAAAGGCAGAGTGCTGGCTTTGTAATCCAAAAGTATGGTGTACTATCTTCAATACTAAGCATAGGTTGATTTGTGAGCAGGTGTTTTAAAAGAGTCTCAGCCAATGAGGAGGAGTGGGTGTAGCTGAGAGAGACAGTTTAGAAAACACAGAACCTGACAGAGACATCACAAAGGCAAAGCATACTAAACAGAGGCCCTTTAAATAATAAATGATGACATCACAATTCTGAGACTGCATCCTGTCTCACATGGATGATGCACACCAGCCTGGCCATAAAAGGAAGTGTAGGAAATTAGCAGCATCCCCCACAATGCACCATAGTCAGGAAGAGAGGTGAGTAAAATGGCTGCCAGCAGCACATGGAAAACACAACAGGGAGAAAACCCTGACAATACCTTTCTATGCTTAATCTTTAATCCTATGATAGCGTGATCTGATAAGAGACTATTGTTAATTGTAGTATCCATATCACACTTTAGTTAAGCTTTATCCACTAGAAATAAATCTATTATAGAAAATAATTTGAATGTTCTGAACTCACAAGAAAAATATCGCTCATCTGGGTGTTGTAACCTCCAAATATCTTCCAGTTCAAGTACTTTTAAAAACTGTTTTGCTTCTAATCTGTATGCTTTCATATTTGCCTGCATCTATCAAAAGCAGGGTTCAATGTCATTTTGAAATCACCTAAAACTATTAGATTTTGTCCCTGAAGGGGAAATAATTTTTTCTCCATGCTACTACGAAATTCTTTATCGTATTTATTTGGTCCATGTATGTTACACAGAGACCAGGTGTGTTTATCTATTCGTATCTGTATAATTATATAACGGCCTTCTGGATCAAGTTTTTTTTTTCTTTTTCATCACTTTTAATTATCTCATATTCAAAATTTCTATCAAACAAAATAGCTAATCCCCGACTACGCTTAACACATGGGGTTGCAATAATTTCTTTTATCCAGTTAACTTTGAGTTTTTCTATTTCTGTTGCTTATAAGTGAAGTTCTTGTAAAAACATAATATCTGCTTTTTGTTTTTTAAGTAACTTAAGAATATTTTTCCTCTTAATTGGGGAGGTAACCCCCCCCCCACATCCCATGACACTAAATTAACCTTGTTCATTATGAGTTAAAAACAACTTTCTCTAGATTTTCTAAGGGGCAATATAGAGGGGGAGGGGAGAAAGGGAGCCAGAGGGGAGAGGGAAGGAAAGAGAAGGGAGAAAAAAAAAAGCCCAACGGGGAGACCAGGGAACCTTCTTCCATGTATCTCCCAAACACATATATAAAAACACTTCGTACCTTAACCAGCAATAATGTTTCCTTTGAACATATCTAATACAAACTAAACCTATTGTAAAAATAACCTTTGTTCCCTGGCCTCCAGGACCGGGGTAACTATAGAGATAGCAACACATACCCATCTTTTTCATTTCTTGTGATTTTACATCTAAACTTTTTACTTATCACGCTGGGCACATATATTATGTTGTTCAGATACCTATCTTCTAGTATCATCTATTTGTGTATTTTGTGATGGTAACTTTATATTGTTCTCTATAAAAAAATGCTTTAGCTTCTGCACCATTATTTAAGGTAAGGTTATTACCCTCTGTGTCTTCTAACACTATCTTTGCTGGGTATCTTAAACTGGCTTTATAGTTATTCTTAATTAAGGTTGTGCAAGAAGGGGCCATAGTTTTTCTCCTGGATGCCGTTTCCATGGAGTAATCCTGGAATAAATATATTTGGGTGGTGCCTATCATTAATGGGTTGTGTTTTCTATACGCCCGCATTATCTCTATTTTCTCTTGGAAGTTTAAAAACCATAACCATTCTTGGCCTCGTATATCCATCCTGATATTTTATATTGGAGCCAGTTCTGTGTGCTCTTTCTACCTGTAGTTTCCCATTTGTGTTGACAATCCATGTAAATTAGGTAGTGTTATAGCAGCGAATGTAATTAGGTCTTTATATTCGTTAACCTCTGGTAAACCTACAATGTGAATATTACTTTGTCTAGACCTATCTTCTAGGTCCTCAATTTTGCTTTGCAATGTTTTTATTATGTTAGATGTTTTTTTATTAGATAACTCTTGTGTATTGCGTGCATCCTCTAAGTCAGAGACCCGCGTCTCTACCTCAGACAGGCGCTGTACAAACTGTCTAACTTCAGATGTAAGGCTGGTGATCTCCTTTCTAATTGTTTCAAATTGCGGCATTATCATACCGGCCATTTGATCTAACAATGTTTGAGAATCAAATGTATGACTACATTCAGCTATGTCTGCTTTTTCCATGGATTTTTCCTGCAGTGACTTCGCTTTTTTGTCTTTTTTTATTGGTATGGCTGGCGATTTTATTTTTACATTTGTAATATACTTTTCCATACCCTATTAATATTTGATTATATTTTCATATAGTGTGCTATTCTAGTGTATGTGTAAGTAGTGATTTTTATAAATAGTGATTCCAGGGGGAAGGTACCCCTCCCCCTTCTATATGTGTACCTCACTTAATCTCCTTTCTGGACCCTTACCCCTTTTTTTTTTGTTGTTTTAATATTTCAATAAAAGTGCACACACATGTAGTGGTTCACACCTAATTCACTTATAAGGTCTTAAAGCACAGTTATATTGAAATATAAATTCCAAGCACTGAACTTTAAATATTATATCAGTGAAGCAGGTCTCATTTCTTACAAATAAAGTTTTTGAGTACAATAAAGAAATGGTACTTGAGAGGATAAAATTCTTTTAATAAATTTTTTATTATTCAAAATAATTAGCATACAGAAGCAATACAAATTAAATTCATTTAAATCCAAATTACACACAGAGTTAATTGGCTATCAGTTAAGCTTGCTTTCAATAACAACTATAACAATTGTTTACATACCACTCAGAATCAAGGATAGGCACAGACAAAGGCGGTGGCGGACATTTTCCAAAGTACAGACCTTAGTGAAGGACACCAAGGTACATTTGAAAATAAAAACATTTTATAGCGCTGGGTGTTATTATACTGATGCAGATACCACTGACCCTATAACCAGGCCTCCTCTGGCTATACCCATGAGCCAGTGTCACTACTGTATCATTATATAGTGCTGGGTGTTATTATACTGATGCAGATATCACTGACCCTATAACCAGCCCTCCTCTGGCTATACCCATGTGCCAGTGTCACTACAGTGTCTTTGTATAGAGCTGGGTGTTATTATACTGATGCAGATACCACTGATCCCATAACCAGACCTCCTCTGGCTATACTCTGGTGCCAGTGTCACTACTGTGTCATTATATAGCGCTAGGTGTTATTATACTGATGCAGATACCACTGATCCTAAAACCAGCCCTTGTCTGGCTATACGCATGTGCCAATGTCACTACTGTGTCTTTGTATAGAACTGGGTGTTATGCAGATACACATCCAGTATTTCACTCAGGCTTTATTTATTCCAGAACTTATCACCCAATATTGCTAGCAGTCTCTTGACAAGCCACTAACTTTATTCACACTACATATTTTTTTTTTATTCCTATTATTTAATCATAAAGAAAAGATATACTAAGGTTGTGGCAGACACTGCAAGGGCTAGTCACGGACACCAGTGTCCGTGTACGGACACCTTGCCTATCCCTGCTCAGAATGACTTCTATGCAACCAGTCACCTTATCTCTAGATGGCCTAGAAAGACATGCCTCTTGTTTACAGAAGATGTGTTTTTATAATGTTTCTGTAATCAGATGCATACATCTTATGTTATTGTAAACATAAACATTTTATACTTATCCTTGAGAAGTTTTTATGCAAGTTTAACATACACACTTTAAATTGCAATGAGCATCCATTTTAGAGCTATAAATTCAAGGTTGAATAAACCTCCATTTCTCCAACATTGGTGTGTCCGGTCCACGGCGTCATCCTTACTTGTGGGATATCTCTTCCCCAACAGGAAATGGCAAAGAGTCCCAGCAAAGCTGGCCACATAGTCCCTCCTAGGCTCCGCCCACCCCAGTCATTCTCTTTGCCGTTGCACAGGCAACATCTCCACGGAGATGGTTAAGAGTTTTTTGGTGTTTAAATGTAGTTTTTATTCTTCTATCAAGTGTTTGTTATTTTAAAATAGTGCTGGTATGTACTATTTACTCTGAAACAGAAAAGGATGAAGATTTCTGTTTGTGAGAGGAAGATGATTTTAGCAGACAGTAACTAAAATCGATTGCTGTTTCCACATAGGACTGTTGAGATGAAGTAACTTCAGTTGGGGGAAGCAGTTAGCAGACTTTTCTGCTTAAGGTATGACTAGCCATATTTCTAACAAGACGATGTAATGCTGGAAGGCTGTCATTTCCCCTCATGGGGACCGGTAAGCCATTTTCTTAGTCAAACAAACAGAATAAAGGGCTTATTATGGGCTAAAAAAAACTGGTAGACATTTTTATGGGCTAAATCGATTGCTTTATTGGGGCATTTTATTCATATTTATGCTGACAATTTGCATTTATAAACTTGGGGAACGTTTATTAAACGGCAGGCACTGTGTTAGACACCTTTTCCAGTCAGGGGGCCTTCCTAGTTGTAGATGGAGCCTCATTTTCGCGCCATTACTGCGCAGTTGTTTTTTGAGAGCAGGACATGCAGATGCATGTGTGAGGATCTAAAAATTGCTGGAAAAGCTTCTAGAATGCGTCAATTGGTATCGTATTCCCCTCTGGGCTTGGTTGGGTCTCAGCAAAGACTATAGCTGGGACTGTATAGGGGTTAAATTTATAAACGGCTCCGGTTCCGTTATTTTAAGGGTTAAAGCTCTGAAAATTAGTGTGCAATACTATTAATGCTTTAAGACACTGTGGTGAAATTTTGGTAATTTTTGAACAATTCCTTCATACTTTTTCACATATTCAGTAATAAAGTGTTTTCTGTTTAAAATTTAAAGAGACAGTAACGGTTTTGTTTTAAAAGTTTTTTGTGCTTTGTTGACAAGTTTAAGCCTGTTTAACATGTCTGTACCTTCAGATAAGCTATGTTCTATATGTATGAAAGCCAATGTGTCTCCCCATTTAAATTTGTGATAATTGTGCCATAGCGTCCAAACAAAGTAAGGACAGTACTGCCACAGATAATGAAATTGCCCGAGATGATTCCTCAGATGAGGGGAGTAAACATGATACATCATCTCCTACTGTGTCTACACCAGTTTTGCCCACGCAGGAGGCCCCTAGTACATCTAGTGCGCCAATGCTTATTACCATGCATCAATTAACGGCTGTAATGGATAACTCCATAGCAAATATTTTATCCAAAATGCCTACTTATCAGAGAAAGCGCGATTGCTCTGTTTTAAACACTGAAGAGCAGGAGGGCGCTGATGATAATTGTTCTGTCATACCCTCACACCAATCTGAAGGGGCCATGAGGGAGGTTTTGTCAGATGGAGAAATTTCAGATTCAGGAAAATTTTCTCAACAAGCTGAACCTGATGTTGTGACATTTAAATTTAAATTAGAACATCTCCGCGCACTGCTTAAGGAGGTGTTATCTACTCTGGATGATTGTGACAACTTGGTCATTCCAGAGAAATTATGCAAGATGGACAAGTTCCTAGAGGTTCCGGTGCACCCCAACGCTTTTCCTATACCCAAGCGGGTGGCGGACATAGTAAATAAGGAGTGGGAAAAGCCCGGCATACCTTTTGTTCCCCCCCCTATATTTAAGAAATTATTTCCTATGGTCGACCCCAGAAAGGACTTATGGCAGACAGTCCCTAAGGTCGAGGGGGCAGTTTCTACTCTAAACAAACGCACTACTATTCCTATCGAAGATAGTTGTGCTTTCAAAGATCCTATGGATAAAAAATTGGAAGGTTTGCTTAAAAAGATTTTTGTACAACAAGGTTACCTTCTACAACCAATTTCGTGCATTGTTCCTGTCACTACAGCAGCGTGGTTCTGGTTTGAGGAACTAGAAAAGTCGCTCTGTAGAGAGACTCCATATGAGGAGGTTATGGACAGAGTTCACGCACTTAAATTGGCTAACTCTTTTATTTTAGATGCCGCTTTGCAATTAGCTAGATTAGCGGCGAAAAATTCAGGGTTTGCTATCGTGGCGCACAGAGCGCTTTGGCTAAAGTCTTGGTCAGCGGATGTGTCATCCAAGACAAAATTGCTTAACATCCCTTTCAAAGGTAAAACTCTATTTGGACCAGAATTGAAAGAGATTATTTCAGACATCACTGGGGGAAAGGGCCACGCCCTTCCACAAGATAGGTCTTTCAAGGCTAAAAATAAGTCTAATTTTCGTTCCTTTCGCAATTTCAGGAACGGACCGGCCTCTAATTCTGCATCCTCTAAGCAAGAGGGTAATGCCTCACAACCCAAACCAGCCTGGAAACCGATGCAAGGCTGGAACAAAGGTAAGCAGGCCAAGAAGCCTGCCGCTGCTAACAAAACAGCATGAAGGAGTAGCCCCCGATCCGGGACCGGATCTAGTGGGGGGCAGACTCTCTCTCTTTGCTCAGGCTTGGGCAAGAGATGTTCAGGATCCCTGGGCGCTAGAAATAGTTTCTCAAGGTTATCTCCTGGAATTCAAGGAACTACCCCCAAGGGGAAGGTTCCACATGTCTCACTTATCCTCAAACCAAATAAAGAGACAGGCATTCTTACATTGTGTAGAAGACCTGTTAAAGATGGGAGTGATTCACCCAGTTCCAATAAAGGAACAAGGAATGGGATTTTATTCCAATCTGTTCGTAGTTCCCAAAAAAGAGGGAACTTTCAGACCAATTTTGGATTTGATGATCCTAAACAAATTTCTCAGGGTACCATCGTTCAAGATGGAAACCATTCGAACGATTCTACCCACTATCCAGGAAAGTCAATTTATGACTACTGTGGATCTAAAGGATGCATACCTACATATTCCTATCCACAAAGAACATCATCAGTTCCTAA
Organism: Bombina bombina; assembly: GCF_027579735.1. Classification (NCBI taxonomy): domain Eukaryota; kingdom Metazoa; phylum Chordata; class Amphibia; order Anura; family Bombinatoridae; genus Bombina; species Bombina bombina. Next base: position 679,898,203 of record NC_069503.1, read on the forward strand.
GGTTCGCTTTTCTGGACAAGCATTACCAGTTTGAGGCCCTCCCATTCGGGTTAGCCACTGCTCCAAGGATTTTCACAAAGGTGCTAGGGTCCCTTCTAGCGGTTCTAAGACCGAGGGGCATTGCAGTAGTACCTTACTTGGACGACATTCTAATCCAAGCGTCGTCCCTGTCAAAAGCAAAGGCTCATACAGACATCGTTCTGGCCTTTCTCAGATCACACGGATGGAAGGTGAACATAGAAAAAAGTTCTCTGTCTCCGTCGACAAGAGTTCCCTTCTTGGGAACAATAATAGATTCCTTAGAAATGAGGATTTTTCTGACAGAGGTCAGAAAATCAAAACTTCTAAGCTCTTGTCAAGTTCTTCATTCTGTTCCTTGTCCTTCCATAGCGCAGTGCATGGAAGTAGTAGGGTTGATGGTTGCAGCAATGGACATAGTTCCTTTTGCATGAATTCATCTAAGACCATTACAACTGTGCATGCTCAAACAGTGGAATGGGGACTATACAGACTTGTCTCCAATGATTCAAGTAGATCAGAAGACCAGAGATTCACTCCGTTGGTGGCTGACCCTGGACCATCTGTCCCAGGGAATGAGCTTCCGCAGACCAGAGTGGGTCATTGTCACGACCAACGCCAGTCTAGTGGGCTGGGGCGCGGTCTGGGAATCCCTGAAAGCTCAGGGTCTATGGTCTCGGGAAGAGTCTCTTCTCCCGATAAACATTCTGGAACTGAGAGCGATATTCAATGCTCTCAGGGCTTGGCCTCAGCTAGCAAAGGCCAGATTCGTAAGGTTCCAATCAGACAACATGACGACCGTTGCGTATATCAATCATCAGGGGGGAACAAGGAGTTCCCTGGCGATGAAAGAAGTGACCAAAATAATTCAATGGGCGGAGGATCACTCCTGCCACCTGTCTGCGATCCACATCCCAGGTGTGGAAAACTGGGAGGTGGATTTTCTGAGTCGTCAGACATTCCATCTGGGGGAGTGGGAACTCCATCCGGAGATCTTTGCCCAAATAACTCAATTATGGGGCATTCCAGACATGGATCTGATGGCGTCTCGTCAGAACTTCAAGGTTCCTTGCTACGGGTCCAGATCCAGGGATCCCAAGGCGACTCTAGTAGATGCACTAGTACCACCTTGGACCTTCAACCTAGCTTATGTATTTCGACCGTTTCCTCTCATTCCCAGGCTGGTAGCCAGGATCAATCAGGAGAGGGCCTTGGTGATCTTGATAGCTCCTGCGTGGCCATGCAGGACTTGGTATGCAGACCTGGTGAATATGTCATCGGCTCCACCATGGAAGCTACCTTTGAGACAGGACCTTCTTGTTCAGGGTCCATTCGAACATCCAAATATGGTCTCCCTCCAGCTGACGGCTTGGAGATTGAACGCTTGATTCTATTGAAGCGTGGGTTTTCAGATTCTGTGATAGATACTCTGGTTCAGGCCAGAAAACCGGTAACTAGAAAGATTTACCATAAAATATGGAAAAGATATATCTGTTGGTGTGAATCCAAAGGATTCCCATGGAATAAGATAAAAATTCCTAAGATTCTCTCCTTTCTACAAGAAGATTTGGAGAAAGGATTATCTGCAAGTTCTCTAAAGGGACAGATCTCTGCTTTATCTGTCTTACTACACAAATGACTGGCAGCTGTGCCAGATGTTCAAGCATTTGTTCAGGCTCTGGTTAGGATCAAGCCTGTTTACAGACCTTTGACTCCTCCCTGGAGTCTAAATCTAGTTCTTTCAGTTCTTCAAGGGGTTCCGTTTGAACCTTTACATTCCATAGATATTAAGTTACTATCTTGGAAAGTTTTGTTTTTGGTTGCAATTTCTTCTGCTAGAAGAGTTTCAGAGTTACCTGCTCTGCAGTGTTCTCCGCCCTATCTGGTGTTCCATGCAGATAAGGTGGTTTTGCGTACTAAGCCTGGTTTTCTTCCTAAGGTTGTTTCTAACAAAAATATTAACCAGGAGATAGTTGTACCTTCTTTATGTCCGAATCCAGTTTCAAAGAAGGAACGTTTGTTACATAATTTGGACGTAGTCCGTGCTCTAAAATTCTATTTAGAGGCTACAAAAGATTTCAGACAAACATCTTCCTTGTTTGTTGTTTATTCTGGTAAAAGGAGAGGTCAAAAAGCGACTTCTACCTCTCTTTCCTTTTGGCTTAAAAGCATCATCCGATTGGCTTATGAGACTGCCGGACGGCAGCCTCCTGAAAGAATCACAGCTCACTCCACTAGGGCTGTGGCTTCCACATGGGCCTTCAAGAACGAGGCTTCTGTTGACCAGATATGTAAGGCAGCGACTTGGTCTTCACTGCACACTTTTGCCAAATTTTACAAATTTGATACTTTTGCTTCTTCGGAGGCTATTTTTGGGAGAAAGGTTTTGCAAGCTGTGGTGCCTTCCGTTTAGGTAACCTGATTTGCTCCCTCCCTTCATCCGTGTCCTAAAGCTTTGGTATTGGTTCCCACAAGTAAGGATGACGCCGTGGACCGGACACACCAATGTTGGAGAAAACAGAATTTATGCTTACCTGATAAATTACTTTCTCCAACGGTGTGTCCGGTCCACGGCCCGCCCTGGTTTTTTAATCAGGTCTGATGAATTATTTTCTCTAACTACAGTCACCACGGTACCATATGGTTTCTCCTATATATATTTCCTCCTGTCCATCGGTCGAATGACTGGGGTGGGCGGAGCCTAGGAGGGACTATGTGGCCAGCTTTGCTGGGACTCTTTGCCATTTTCTGTTGGGGAAGAGATATCCCACAAGTAAGGATGACGCCGTGGACCGGACACACCGTTGGAGAAAGTAATTTATCAGGTAAGCATAAATTCTGTTTTTAGATCATATAACATCTTATGTTAAAACTAGTTAGTTGGTTAGTATGTTAGCAGACAGATAATAAAAACCTTTTATAATGTAAAAAACTTTTGTTTAAACATATAAAAGTATACAGTTATACATTGTACACATTGTAGAAGTACATCATTTAAGCATATATTTGAATATAGTCATACACTTCATATATTGCAAAATAAGCATATTAAAGATTATATTGTTCAAAATTTATGTGAACAGGCTCTTATAGTAAGGTACAGTCTTTATGTATAGAAGCTGTACATGATAGATTTAAAAGAAATATATCATTTATTGTAAGTTATAAGTGTCTTGCTGAAAAGAATGTTTCTTTCATGTAATTAGCAAGAGTCCATGAGCTAGTGACGTATGGGATATACATTCCTACCAGGAGGGGCAAAGTTTCCCAAACCTTAAAATGCCTATAAATACACCCCTCACCACACCCACAATTCAGTTTTACAAACTTTGCCTCCCGTGGAGGTGGTGAAGTAAGTTTGTGCTAGATTCTACGTTGATATGCGCTTCGCAGCAGGCTGGAGCCCGGTTTTCCTCTCAGTGTGCAGTGAATGTCAGAGGGATGTGAAGAGAGTATTGCCTATTTGAATTCAATGGTCTCCTTCTACGGGATCTATTTCATAGGTTCTCTGTTATCAGTCGTAGAGATTCATCTCTTACCTCCCTTTTCAGATCGACGATATACTCTTATATATACCATTACCTCTACTGATTCTCGTTTCAGTACTGGTTTGGCTTTCTACTACATGTAGATGAGTGTCCTGGGGTAAGTAAGTCTTATTTTTTTGTGACACTCAAAGCTATGGTTGGGCACTTTTATATAAAGTTCTAAATAGATGTGTTTGAACATTTATTTGCCTTGATTCAGGATGATCCACATTATGATCCACATTATTTAAGTCTCATTGTTTATTTGCTTCTGTATTTGCTTCTGGTTGCTAGAAGCTTGTTCATTGGCATTTTTTCCCATTCCTGAAACTGTCATTTAAGGAATTTGATAGATTTTGCTTTATATGTTGTTTTTTTTATTACATATTGCAAGATGTCTCAGATTGACCCTGGATCAGAAGCTACTTCTGGAAAAACGCTTGACTGAGTTCAGTCCTACCAAAGCTAAGTTCATTTATTTTTGTGTGATATAGTGAGCGCTGGGAAGCTTAAAAGGACTGTGAGGTATGGATATGTTAAAAATGGAATGTATTTATTACAGTTAATATACAATGAAAATACAATATAATACATACAAATTAAAAAGCTTCTAAAATTCTTCCTAAAATCTCTATGGATCCATGAGATATAAGTCTTAAGGATATAGTGTTACCTATATCTGTGGTGTTGGAACAAATATTACGTTAGCTCCGACAACAGTCTAAGACCATAGTATTATGGTCTATAAAGTGCAGTTTAAGCACAGATATTTACAAACAGCAGATGTGATGTAAATGGCCAAAATTGGCGTAGTACAATGTCAATAATACAGATGTCAACAATACAGATGCAGTATAAAAGTATAAGTGATAGAAATACAATATAAATAAAAGTGTAGGAGAAATCCAATTGTGTAAAAATGGAAATAAAATTTGTTGAAAAAATGAAGAAATTTATGTCTCTCAAATAGTTTCTTAAAAAATGTCTCTTTGGAAAATCACAGTGTTCCAAAAAAAATATATATCAGAGTGTTCCACAAAAATTGCAAAAGTGTTCCACAAAAATTGTAAAAAATTAATCCACAAATAAATATCAAAGTGTTCAAAAAATATGGTGGGTAAGTGCGTTCAAAGAAATCCTAGATGATTAACTTCCAAAATAAACTCCAATAGCTGTGGTAGACATGAAGGAGATTATAAGAATGCAGAATATAAAAAATATATAAAAAATGTAGAATATAAAAATGCAGAAGAAAAAAAAAAAAAGTACAATAATGTGGCGGGTAGGTCCAAAGTCGTCCTCCTAATCTGTGGGTGAAATAAAGTGCAATAGTGTAATAACGTCTAGATGTGGTATAATAAAATCAGAAATTTGCTCACCAGTATGTCGACGCGTTTCGGCCCTCCTAGGCCTTTCTCAAGACAATACTGGTCTGTATGTCTCTGGGAGCTTTATACCCTAATACCATAGGTGATTGGTTCTATTTTGGCGCCAAAAGTCGGGGTCTGCCCTTTCCTGTTTAGCCCAGTGTTACATGGGAAATGTAGTTTTTCTTTTTCTTTTTTTTTTTTTGTGTGTTTTTTTGTTGTCTCTTATGTTTTAAAAGATATCTGTATTTGATTCACTTCATACGTGTTTATTATTTATATCGTATGTGTTATTGTTTGGGGGCATCTCTTATCTTACTAATGTAATGTATATCAGGCGGTGTATCTTATTTTTGATATCCCCACTTCCGGGGTGTTTAACTTACTATCCCTTCCGGTTCTTTTATCTGTAGCTTAACATCCGGTTTCGCTACTTCCGGTTTCGCTCTCGCTAATTCCGGTTTCGCTTTTACCGGAAGTGTGTATTTATTCTTATCCGGTTGTACTATTGCCGGATGTTTATCTAATTTGGAACCTTAGTCTTGTCTGGACCCTTTCTATATGGCCTGCATGACTATATAATGGGTTAGGGGTCCATCGTTGTCCTAATTGTGTCTATATAAGCCAGTGTTTGATTCTTTAATGCATATATACAAAACAGCCTTAACGTATATGTGTAGATGCTGATTATTGTATGTGCTATGATCGGTGCGTATTTCACAAATACCTAGGGATTTAAAACTGTAAAATATCATAAAAAATCGTAAAATATGTAAAAAATCTCTTCAAGGGCATTTAGAGTTGTTAAAAGTTCTCTGAAAATTCTCTAAAAATTCTCTAAAAGTTATATATGTACATATCACAAATATAGAAATTTGTGTGAATAAGTCACATGTTGAAAATGCGGGGTTTACTTAGAATTTGTTCCGTGGATGTAAAAGAGTATATGAAATAAGGATTGGGTTTTGCATATAATAAAGAGGCTTTTTAGGAAGCGTGTGGGGGTCAGGTCTCGCATTAGTTTAAAGAGGTTGTTAAACCTATTGGAGTTGGCATAAATGAATGTTGATAGTTAAAGTCGCTTGTCTGCAGTAATTTGGACGTCTTTATTTAAATTATTTGTACATGGAGGAGAGAATGGTTTTTGCTGGTGTACTTCAGGGAGAGAACCTCTCCGGTGTATATTGTATTTTGTATTCTAGGTGCTTAGGAAGGGAGTTTAGTTAGTTATATATTTTCCTCAGAGAAGAATGGAGAAGGAAAGGACTCCTATTTCTCAATTTCTTCAATCTATTGATGAATATCTGGGGACCTAATATGGCGGATTCTGTCTTCTGTTCTATCAATCTAGAGCGTGCAATCCAGCTAGTGTGAAAACACATGCTTTTATTGGTATGCTTTTGCTTGATAAGAATATTTAATGGTAAATTCATTTTATGCATCATCTATAAGGAGTAGCATTTGCTGTCTAGTCTTTTCGTAAAGACAGCAAGTGTGACAGATCCTCTTTGTGATTTAGTCCCTTGGGGAAAAGGCAATCCAATGTAAAGATCCATTTGGATTCATTGAATAGCAGTTTCTTCTCGTAGTTTCCTTCTCGCCAGTTTTTCTCTATCTTTTGTATCCCGAAGAATTTAAAGTCTTTTATATTACCTTTATGGGTTATGGAGAAGTGTCTATACAGTGGCGTGTCTTTATCCAGTTTTTCAATGCATAATATATGCTCCCTTATTCTGTCTTTTAGTGTTCTTGAAGTTTGTCCTACATATTGTAGGCCGCATGGGCAGAATATTATGTAGATGACTCCCTTATCTTGACACCTGATGAGGTCTTGTATCTTGTGTTCATCCCTCTTGTTATGTCCAAAGAATTTGTTCGTTTTGACTCCACTCCTACAGGCCTTGCAGTTCGGGCACGGGAAGAAGCCTTTGATTGCTTTTCCCTGGTAGTTTGTGATAGCCTTTCTTCTGTTCTTCAGGACAGTCGGGGCCAGTATGCCTTTTAGGTTATCAGTTTTTCTATATATAAATCTCGGTTGAGGTGTCAGTTTTTCGCCGATCACATCATCTTCTTTTAGGATGACCCAGTGTTTCCTGATGATTCTTTCGAGTATATGGCTGTTAGAACTATATTCTGTTATCATCGGTACATTTATGCTACTGTCTTCTTCTCCTATTGTCGTTTTTGTCTTGTACTTCAGCAGACTGTTTCTGTCGGTTTTGCCAACTTCCTCTATCTTTTCCACCAGATTTTCCTCCTTGTACCCCCTTTCTAGGAATCTTCCTTTTAGTATATCTGCTTGTTCAACCCATTTGCTGTGATTGGAACAGTTTTTTCTTACCCTTAGAAGTTGTCCTTTTGGAATGTTAGCCTTCCAGGTGGGGTGGTGGCAACTCATACTGTGAATGTAGTTGTTACAATCTACTTTTTTGAAATAAGTAGATGTTTCAATCTTGCCGTTTTTCACCTCTATTGTAAGATCAAGGAAGTTTATTTTGTTATAACTATATTCAAACGTGAACTTGAGATTTCTCTGATTTTTATTCATCACGTCAATGGTATATATTAGATCTTCGATTGACCCCTTCCAGACGATAAGAATATTGTCTATATATCTTGAGTATAGAACCAGGTCCGCGCCTGCTGGGCATGAGTCCCAGAATATTTGTTCCCAATGGCCCATATATAAATTAGCGTAGCTAGGCGCGAACCTGGTCCCCATTGCTGTTCCGCAAATTTGTCTAAAGAATGTGTTGTTGTTATAAAAATAGTTGTGACTCAGAATGTATTTTATGCTTTCTAGTATGAAGATACGTTGTCCATCAAGTACTTCAGGATCTTTTAGTAGAAAAGAATTCACTGCTTCTAAGCCTGCCTCATGTGGGATGCACGTGTAGAGCGATGTAACGTCGCATGTTGCTAGTATGTAGTTTTCATCCCATACTAGCTTATCAAGTGTGGATAGTACTTGAGTCGAATCCCTCAGGTACGATGGGAGCCTTGTGACATATTTTTGTAGGTTCCTATCAACGTACACCGAGAGGTTGCTAGACAGGGACCCTATGCCCGAGATGATAGGTCTTCCTGGCGGGTTTTTTAGGGACTTGTGAATCTTGGGTAATTGATAAAAGACCGGAGTGATCGGATGTGATACTTTGATGTAGTTAAATTCTTTTTCATTCAGTATCCCCTGTGTTTTGGCTTCTGTTAGTAGAGCTTCCAATTCTGTTTTGCATCTTTCCACAGGGTTATTTCGGAGTTTTTCATAAGTCTTCTCATCATCTAGAATTCTCTTACATTCATCCTCATACCTTTCTTTATCCATTACGACAATTCCGCCGCCTTTGTCTGCCGGCTTAATTATCAGTTCGTGATGTCTTTCGAGTTTTCTTATAGTTCCCATTTGTGGTCTTGTTAGGTTATATTTTATCTGTTTTGTCTTTCTTGAGTTGAGGTTTTTGATGTCTCGGCATACATTTGCCTCGAAGGTTTCTATCGCTGTGCCTTTGCTGCTTACCGGATAGTAAGTTGATCTGGGTTTGATGTCTGTATGTATGTAGTAATCCTCTGATGATTGCCTTTGCTGGATAATGTTTCTTTCAAGTGGTGTTCTTGAAAAATGTCTCTTTAATGTTAGCTTTCTTACAAATTCCTTTATCCCTATAAAGGTTTGGAATTTGTCCATTCCTTTTGCTGGAGCAAAATTAAGACCATATGATAGTACTGATACTTCTTCCTCTGACAATGGTTTGGAACTGAGATTATATATTCCCTTATTCTTTGGGATAGTCGGTTCTTTGCTGGTACTACTGTGGCATGATGTAGTCTTTTGTCTTTCTTTTCTTTCTTTAGCCTTTCTTAATTTCGCACCTCCTCTATTGCCTCGATGGGTCTTCTTTTTTGGTTTGGGCTTCTTGACTCTTCTAGCTCTATGTTCTTCCTCTTCATTGTTATTCTCTCTTTCTCTTTTTCTCGGGGGGGTTGGGGACTTCCCCCTAAAAAAACTTGGTCAGCAGTAGACATATTTGGGTTTGTGATGTTGCCTGGATTCTGGTTACCCTTATGAGGTTGGGATATATGGGTGCCTTGTCGTTGTTCTCCCTTAGAGTCATTCCTTTGTCTTATGTCGCTATGATTTGTATGATACATGGGGGGGTCTTCTCTCCAGCTTTGTCTCCGATATGTGTTCCTATGATTCATAGGCGTATATTGATTATAGTTGGATCTATGATCGACATAGTTGTTTCTTCTACCATAATCATGGTTGTACTGTGTATGGTCGTTGAATGAAATTCTCCTTTCAAAGCCGTTCCTTATTGGGGAGGCCCCTCCATCTCTTTTTTGGTTGTTGTATCTATAGTTTGTGTTATACCTTCTCATATTATAATTTGACTGGTAGGTCCTTCTTTCCTGGTTGGGGTATCTGTTAAATCTTTCCCCTTCCGATCTTGGTTCCCGTTCATATCCTCTCAAGTCATAGTTGTCTCTGCGGGTATGATACCTTCTCTCATTTTGGTTATGCCAGTATCTTGTTTCGAATGGTATCTCCTCCCTTCTTGGGCCTCAATATCCCCATGTCCTCCTTTGTGGGAAGTGTTCTTCTCTGTCCCCTCTATGTAAGTTGTTAGGTCCATCATAAGGGTATCCGTTTCCTCTTGAGTTTTTCTTAGTCTCTGACCAATTATCTCTATTTTTTATATTAGAGTAGCTTTGTTCCTGATCAGTGCCTTGATCTATCATGTTTTTATTATCTTTGTTTTGTGTTTCCTCCATCTCTATGAGGTTTGACTCATTTTGTTTTTTCATGTTGAGTTCTCTATTTAGTTTCTTGGTTTTCTTAGTAATTATATCGTCCCTAATTTTCGTGATTCTTTTTACCAGGCTTTCTTTCTTTTCTATAAGTTCTTTTGATTCTGAGTCTGTTAGGTCTATGTTGTTTAACATGACTTCATCATCTTTAATTTCGTTGTCTAATTTCTTGATTATGGACGTTCTGTATTCTATGATTAATCTAATTAGTTGTTTCGATGCGTCTAGAAGAATCTCAGCCCATTTATCTGCAAATTGTGGATCTACTAGCTGGAATGCACAGTCTTTCTTAATACATAAGCCTTTGGGAATTATCTCTAGTTCCAGACATTTATTCAAATAGGATATTTCAGCTTTATATCTGACTTCTGATGTGAGAAGTTTTTCTAGATTTTTAAAAATAGAGGCGATGTCTAGTCTTTCTGGATCTGTCTGAGTGTCAGATAATGTTGTTGAGATATTAAATGTAATATCTCTTCTTAGTGTCACTAGTGCATCCATATTATCTCCTCTAAAGTTAAGACAAGGTTAGAGAAAGACTCTTTAGAAGTTATATGAATGTGATAGAGGAATTGGGTTGTTAATTGATGTGTTATATAACCTTTGGTGAAAGCCCTCTTAGGTATCTTAATATAATCGTGAAAATTGTTACTGCTGCTCAGGATACAAACTAGGTGTATAGGGAATCTTAACCCCTTAATGACCGGACCATTTTTCAATTTTCTTACCCTTAATGACAATGGCTATTTTTACATTTCTGCAGTGTTTGCGTTTAGCTGTAATTTTCCTCTTACTCGTTTACTGTACCCACACATATTATATACCGTTTTTCTCGTCATTAAATTGACTTTCTAAAGATACCATTATTTTCATCATATCTTATAATTTACTAAAAAAAAAATGATAAAATATGAGGAAAAAATGGAAAAAAACACACTTTTTCTAACTTTGACCCCCAAAATCTGTTACACATCTACAATCACCAAAAAACACCCATGCTAAATAGTTTATACATTTTGTCCTGAGTTTAGAAATACCCAATGTTTACATGTTCTTTGCTTTTTTTGCAGTTTATGGGGCAATAAATACAAGTAGCACTTTGCTATTTCCAAACCACTTTTTTTCAAAATTAGCGCTAGTTACTTTGGAACCCTGATATCTGTCAGGAATATCTGAATATCCCTTGACATGTATATATTTTGTTTTAGAAGACATCCCAAAGTATTGATCTAGGCCCATTTTGGTATATTTCATGCCGCCATTTCACCGCCAAATGCGATAAAAAAAAAAAAAAAGTTCACTTTTTCACAAATTTTGTCACAAACTTTAGGTTTCCCACTGAAATTATTTACAAACAGCTTCTGCAATTATGGCACAAATGGTTGTAAATGCTTCTCTGGGATCCCCTTTTTAAGAAATAACAGACTTATATGGCTTTGTGGTTGCTTTTTGGTAATTAGAAGGCCGCTAAATGCCGCTGCGCACCACACATGTTTTATGCCCAGGAGTGAAGGGGTTAATTAGGGAGCTTGTAGGGAGCTTGTAGGGTTAATTTTAGCTTTAGTGTAGTGTAGTAGACAACCCCAAGTATTGATCTAGGCCCATTTTGGTATATTTTTTGCCACCATTTCACCGCCAAATGCGAGCAAATAAAAAAAAAAACTTTACATTTTTCACAATTTTAGGTTTCTCACTGAAATTATTTACAAACAGCTTGTGCAATTATGGCAGAAATTGTTGTGAAAGCTTCTCTGGGATCCCCTTTGTTCAGAAATAGCAGATTTATATGGCTTTGGCGTTGCTTTTTGGTAATTAGAAGGCCTCTCAATGCTGCTGCGCACAACACGTGAATTATGCCCAGCAGTGAAGGGGTTAAATTAGGTAGCTTGTAGGGAGCTTGCAGGGTTAATTTTAGAGATCAGCCTCCCACCTGACACATCCCACCCCCTGATCCCTCCCAAACAGCTCTCTTCCCTCTCCCACCCCACAATTGTTACCGCCATCTTAAGTACTGGCAGAAAGTCTGCCAGTACTAAATAAAAGAGTTTTTTTTTTTTTAAATAAAAATTATAAAATATTTTAGTTGTGATGGACCCCTGCCTTAGCACCAACCTCCCTGATCCCCCCCTCCAGCTCTCTAACCCTCTCCCCTACCTAATTACCGCCATCTTGGGTACTGGCAGCTGTCTGCCAGTACCCAGTTTGGCCCCACAAACCAAACTTATTTTAATTGTATTTATAACTGTTATTTGTGTTTATTTATTTCTGTAGTGTAGCAGCCCCCCCACAATACCCCCACCCCCTCCCCCTCACAGATCCTTTTAAATATAAAAAAAATAAAATAACTTTTTTCCCCTTATTTTTTCATTGGTGTCAGTGTGGCTAATGTGTGCATGTGCATGTGCACGTGCACGCGCGCGCACGTGCACGCGTGCCCACATGCACACGCACACCCGTGCACATGCGCGCGCGCATCGTGCACGCGCGCGCACACGCTCCCTCCTCCCACCGGTCAGAGGCACCATCGGCACCATCACTACCGGTGCAGAGAGGGCCACAGAGTGGCTCTCTCTGCATCGGAGTCTTGTAAAGGGGTATTGCAGGATGCCTCCATATTGAGGCATCACTGCAATACCCTCAGAGCTGCTGGAAGTGATTGTGATCACTTCCAGCACTCTGTTAGACAACTGACGTACCAGGTACGTCCATTGTCATTAACTGATTGTTAATGCATGACGTACCTGGTACGTCAGTTGTCATTAAGGGGTTAATGTGTGTGGTAGACCGAGCGCTAGTATTTTACAGCCTTATGCTCACTGGCAAAAGTCCCCTAGTGGACTTGGGATGTGATTACAATTGTGTGATATAGTGAGCGCTGGGTAGCTTAAAAGGACTGTGAGGTATGGATATGTTAAAAATGGAATGTATTTATTACAGTTAATATACAATGAAAATACAATATAATACATACAAATTAAAAAGCTTCTAAAATTCTTCCTAAAATCTCTATGGATCCATGAGATATAAGTCTTAAGGATATAAGTCATGCAGATATAAGTCTTAAGGATATAAGTCATGCAGGCCATATAGAAAGGGTCCATTATATAGTCATGCAGGCCATATAGAAAGGGTCCAGACAAGACTAAGGTTCCAAATTAGATAAACATCCGGCAATAGTACAACCGGATAAGAATAAATACACACTTCCGGTTAAAGCGAAACCGGAATTAGCGAGAGCGAAACCGGAAGTAGCGAAACCGGATGTTAAGCTACAGATAAAAGAACCGGAAGGGATAGTAAGTTAAACACCCCGGAAGTGGGGATATCAAAAATAAGATACACCGCCTGATATACATTACATTAGTAAGATAAGAGATGCCCCCAAACAATAACACATACGATATAAATAATAAACACGTATGAAGTGAATCAAATACAGATATCTTTTAAAACATAAGAGACAACAAAAAAACACACAAAAAAAAAAAAAAGAAAAAGAAAAACTACATTTCCCATGTAACACTGGGCTAAACAGGAAAGGGCAGACCCCGACTTTTGGCGCCAAAATAGAACCAATCACCTATGGTATTAGGGTATAAAGCTCCCAGAGACATACAGACCAGTATTGTCTTGAGAAAGGCCTAGGAGGGCCGAAACGCGTCGACATACTGGTGAGCAAATTTCTGATTTTATTATACCACATCTAGACGTTATTACACTATTGCACTTTATTTCACCCACAGATTAGGAGGACGACTTTGGACCTACCCGCCACATTATTGTACTTTTTTTTTTTTTTTTTTTTTCTTCTGCATTTTTATATTCTACATTTTTTATATATTTTTTATATTCTGCATTCTTATAATCTCCTTCACGTCTACCACAGCTATTGGAGTTTATTTTGGAAGTTAATCATCTAGGATTTCTTTGAACGCACTTACCCACCATATTTTTTGAACACTCTGATATTTATTTGTTGATTAATTTTTTACAATTTTTGTGGAACACTTTTGCAATTTTTGTGGAACACTCTGATATATATTTTTTTTGGAACACTGTGATTTTCCAAAGAGACATTTTTTAAGAAACTATTTGAGAGATATAAATTTCTTCATTTTTTCAACAAATTTTATTTCCATTTTTACACAATTGGATTTCTCCTACACTTGTATTTATATTGTATTTCTATCACTTATACTTTTATACTGCATCTGTATTGTTGACATCTGTATTATTGACATTGTACTACGCCAATTTTGGCCATTTACATCACATCTGCTGTTTGTAAATATCTGTGCTTAAACTGCACTTTATAGACCATAATACTATGGTCTTAGACTGTTGTCGGAGCTAACGTAATATTTGTTCCAACACCACAGATATAGGTAACACTATATCCTTAAGACTTATATCTCATGGATCCATAGAGATTTTAGGAAGAATTTTAGAAGCTTTTTAATTTGTATGTATTATATTGTATTTTCATTGTATATTAACTGTAATAAATACATTCCATTTTTAACATATCCATACCTCACAGTCCTTTTAAGCTTCCCAGCGCTCACTATATCACACAATTGTAATCACATCCCAAGTCCACTAGGGGACTTTTGCCAGTGAGCATAAGGCTGTAAAATACTAGCGCTCGGTCTACCACACACACGTTTTAAGATTCCCTATACACCTAGTTTGTATCCTGAGCAGCAGTAACAATTTTCACGATTATATTAAGATACCTAAGAGGGCTTTCACCAAAGGTTATATAACACATCAATTAACAACCCAATTCCTCTATCACATTCATATAACTTCTAAAGAGTCTTTCTCTAACCTTGTCTTAACTTTAGAGGAGATAATATGGATGCACTAGTGACACTAAGAAGAGATATTACATTTAATATCTCAACAACATTATCTGACACTCAGACAGATCCAGAAAGACTAGACATCGCCTCTATTTTTAAAAATCTAGAAAAACTTCTCACATCAGAAGTCAGATATAAAGCTGAAATATCCTATTTGAATAAATGTCTGGAACTAGAGATAATTCCCAAAGGCTTATGTATTAAGAAAGACTGTGCATTCCAGCTAGTAGATCCACAATTTGCAGATAAATGGGCTGAGATTCTTCTAGACGCATCGAAACAACTAATTAGATTAATCATAGAATACAGAACGTCCCTAATCAAGAAATTAGACAACGAAATTAAAGATGATGAAGTCATGTTAAACAACATAGACCTAACAGACTCAGAATCAAAAGAACTTATAGAAAAGAAAGAAAGCCTGGTAAAAAGAATCACGAAAATTAGGGACGATATAATTACTAAGAAAACCAAGAAACTAAATAGAGAACTCAACATGAAAAAACAAAATGAGTCAAACCTCATAGAGATGGAGGAAACACAAAACAAAGATAATAAAAACATGATAGATCAAGGCACTGATCAGGAACAAAGCTACTCTAATATAAAAAATAGAGATAATTGGTCAGAGACTAAGAAAAACTCAAGAGGAAACGGATACCCTTATGATGGACCTAACAACTTACATAGAGGGGACAGAGAAGAACACTTCCCACAAAGGAGGACATGGGGATATCGAGGCCCAAGAAGGGAGGAGATACCATTCGAAACAAGATACTGGCATAACCAAAATGAGAGAAGGTATCATACCCGCAGAGACAACTATGACTTGAGAGGATATGAACGGGAACCAAGATCGGAAGGGGAAAGATTTAACAGATACCCCAACCAGGAAAGAAGGACCTACCAGTCAAATTATAATATGAGAAGGTATAACACAAACTATAGATACAACAACCAAAAAAGAGATGGAGGGGCCTCCCCAATAAGGAACGGCTTTGAAAGGAGAATTTCATTCAACGACCATACACAGTACAACCATGATTATGGTAGAAGAAACAACTATGTCGATCATAGATCCAACTATGATCAATATACGCCTATGAATCATAGGAACACATATCGGAGACAAAGCTGGAGAGAAGACCCCCCCCATGTATCATACAAATCATAGCGACATAAGACAAAGGAATGACTCTAAGGGAGAACAACGACAAGGCACCCATATATCCCAACCTCATAAGGGTAACCAGAATCCAGGCAACATCACAAACCCAAATATGTCTACTGCTGACCAAGTTTTTTTAGGGGGAAGTCCCCAACCCCCCCGAGAAAAAGAGAAAGAGAGAATAACAATGAAGAGGAAGAACATAGAGCTAGAAGAGTCAAGAAGCCCAAACCAAAAAAGAAGACCCATCGAGGCAATAGAGGAGGTGCGAAATTAAGAAAGGCTAAAGAAAGAAAAGAAAGACAAAAGACTACATCATGCCACAGTAGTACCAGCAAAGAACCGACTATCCCAAAGAATAAGGGAATATATAATCTCAGTTCCAAACCATTGTCAGAGGAAGAAGTATCAGTACTATCATATGGTCTTAATTTTGCTCCAGCAAAAGGAATGGACAAATTCCAAACCTTTATAGGGATAAAGGAATTTGTAAGAAAGCTAACATTAAAGAGACATTTTTCAAGAACACCACTTGAAAGAAACATTATCCAGCAAAGGCAATCATCAGAGGATTACTACATACATACAGACCTCAAACCCAGATCAACTTACTATCCGGTAAGCAGCAAAGGCACAGCGATAGAAACCTTCGAGGCAAATGTATGCCGAGACATCAAAAACCTCAACTCAAGAAAGACAAAACAGATAAAACATAACCTAACAAGATCACAAATGGGAACTATAAGAAAACTCGAAAGAAATCACGAACTGATAATTAAGCCGGCAGAAAAAGGCGGCGGAATTGTCGTAATGGATAAAGAAAGGTATGAGGATGAATGTAAGAGAATTCTAGATGATAAGACTTATGAAAAACTCCGAAATAACCCTGTGGAAAGATACAAAACAGAATTGGAAGCTCTACTAACAGAAGCCAAAACACAGGGGATACTGAATGAAAAAGAATTTAACTACATCAAAGTATCACATCCGATCACTCCGGTCTTTTATCAATTACCCAAGATTCACAAGTCCCTAAAAAACCCGCCAGGAAGACCTATCATCTCGGGCATAGGGTCCCTGTCTAGCAACCTCTCGGAGTACGTTGATAGGAACCTACAAAAATATGTCACAAGGCTCCCATCGTACCTGAGGGATTCGACTCAAGTACTATCCACACTTGATAAGCTAGTATGGGATGAAAACTACATACTAGCAACATGCGACGTTACATCGCTCTACACGTGCATCCCACATGAGGCAGGCTTCGAAGCAGTGAATTCTTTTCTACTAAAAGATCCTGAAGTACTTGATGGACAACGTATCTTCATACTAGAAAGCATAAAATACATCCTGAGTCACAACTATTTTTATAACAACAACACATTCTTTAGACAAATTTGCGGAACAGCAATGGGGACCAGGTTCGCGCCTAGCTACGCTAATTTATATATGGGCCATTGGGAACAAATATTCTGGGACTCATGCCCAGCAGGCGCGGACCTGGTTCTATACTCAAGATATATAGACGATATTCTTATCGTCTGGAAGGGGTCAATCGAAGATCTAATATATACCATTGACGTGATGAATAAAAATCAGAGAAATCTCAAGTTCACGTTTGAATATAGTTATAACAAAATAAACTTCCTTGATCTTACAATAGAGGTGAAAAACGGCAAGATTGAAACATCTACTTATTTCAAAAAAGTAGATTGTAACAACTACATTCACAGTATGAGTTGCCACCACCCCACCTGGAAGGCTAACATTCCAAAAGGACAACTTCTAAGGGTAAGAAAAAACTGTTCCAATCACAGCAAATGGGTTGAAAAAGCAGATATACTAAAAGGAAGATTCCTAGAAAGGGGGTACAAGGAGGAAAATCTGGTGGAAAAGATAGAGGAAGTTGGCAAAACCGACAGAAACAGTCTGCTGAAGTACAAGACAAAAACGACAATAGGAGAAGAAGACAGTAGCATAAATGTACTGATGATAACAGAATATAGTTCTAACAGACATATACTCGAAAGAATCATCAGGAAACACTGGGTCATCCTAAAAGAAGATGATGTGATCGGTGAAAAACTGACACCTCAACCGAGATTTATATATAGAAAAACCGATAACCTAAAAGGCATACTGGCCCCGACTGTCCTGAAGAACAGAAGAAAGGCTATCACAAACTACCAGGGAAAAGCAATCAAAGGCTTCTTCCCGTGCCCGAACTGCAAGGCCTGTAGGAGTGGAGTCAAAACGAACAAATTCTTTGGACATAACAAGAGGGATGAACACAAGATACAAGACCTCATCAGGTGTCAAGATAAGGGAGTCATCTACATAATATTCTGCCCATGCGGCCTACAATATGTAGGACAAACTTCAAGAACACTAAAAGACAGAATAAGGGAGCATATATTATGCATTGAAAAACTGGATAAAGACACGCCACTGTATAGACACTTCTCCATAACCCATAAAGGTAATATAAAAGACTTTAAATTCTTCGGGATACAAAAGATAGAGAAAAACTGGCGAGGAGGAAACTACGAGAAGAAACTGCTATTCAATGAATCCAAATGGATCTTTACATTGGATTGCCTTTTCCCCAAGGGACTAAATCACAAAGAGGATCTGTCACACTTGCTGTCTTTACGAAAAGACTAGACAGCAAATGCTACTTCTTATAGATGATGCATAAAATGAATTTACCATTAAATATCCTTATCAAGCAAAAGCATACCAATAAAAGCATGTGTTTTCACACTAGCTGGATTGCACGCTCTAGATTGATAGAACAGAAGACAGAATCCGCCATATTAGGTCCCCAGATATTCATCAATAGATTGAAGAAATTGAGAAATAGGAGTCCTTTCCTTCTCCATTCTTCTCTGAGGAAAATATATAACTAACTAAACTCCCTTCCTAAGCACCTAGAATACAAAATACAATATACACCGGAGAGGTTCTCTCCCTGAAGTACACCAGCAAAAACCATTCTTTCCTCCATGTACAAATAATTTAAATAAAGACGTCCAAATTACTGCAGACAAGCGACTTTAACTATCAACATTCATTTATGCCAACTCCAATAGGTTTAACAACCTCTTTAAACTAATGCGAGACCTGACCCCCACACGCTTCCTAAAAAGCCTCTTTATTATATGCAAAACCCAATCCTTATTTCATATACTCTTTTACATCCACGGAACAAATTCTAAGTAAACCCCGCATTTTCAACATGTGACTTATTCACACAAATTTCTATATTTGTGATATGTACATATATAACTTTTAGAGAATTTTTAGAGAATTTTCAGAGAACTTTTAACAACTCTAAATGCCCTTGAAGAGATTTTTTACATATTTTACGATTTTTTATGATATTTTACAGTTTTAAATCCCTAGGTATTTGTGAAATACGCACCGATCATAGCACATACAATAATCAGCATCTACACATATACGTTAAGGCTGTTTTGTATATATGCATTAAAGAATCAAACACTGGCTTATATAGACACAATTAGGACAACGATGGACCCCTAACCCATTATATAGTCATGCAGGCCATATAGAAAGGGTCCAGACAAGACTAAGGTTCCAAATTAGATAAACATCCGGCAATAGTACAACCGGATAAGAATAAATACACACTTCCGGTAAAAGCGAAACCGGAATTAGCGAGAGTGAAACCGGAAGTAGCGAAACCGGATGTTAAGCTACAGATAAAAGAACCGGAAGGGATAGTAAGTTAAACACCCCGGAAGTGTGGATATCAAAAATAAGATACACCGCCTGATATACATTACATTAGTAAGATAAGAGATGCCCCCAAACAATAACACATACGATATAAATAATAAACACGTATGAAGTGAATCAAATACAGATATCTTTTAAAACATAAGAGACAACAAAAAAACACACAAAAAAAAAAAAAAGAAAAAGAAAAGAAAAACTACATTTCCCATGTAACACTGGGCTAAACAGGAAAGGGCAGACCCCGACTTTTGGCGCCAAAATAGAACCAATCACCTATGGTATTAGGGTATAAAGCTCCCAGAGACATACAGACCAGTATTGTCTTGAGAAAGGCCTAGGAGGGCCGAAACGCGTCGACATACTGGTGAGCAAATTTCTGATTTTATTATACCACATCTAGACGTTATTACACTATTGCACTTTATTTCACCCACAGATTAGGAGGACGACTTTGGACCTACCCGCCACATTATTGTACTTTTTTTTTTTTCTTCTGCATTTTTATATTCTACATTTTTTATATATTTTTTTATATTCTGCATTCTTATAATCTCCTTCACGTCTACCACAGCTATTGGAGTTTATTTTGGAAGTTAATCATCTAGGATTTCTTTGAACGCACTTACCCACCATATTTTTTGAACACTTTGATATTTATTTGTGGATTAATTTTTTACAATTTTTGTGGAACACTTTTGCAATTTTTGTGGAACACTCTGATATATATTTTTTAAGAAACTATTTGAGAGACATAAATTTCTTCATTTTTTCAACAAATTTTATTTCCATTTTTACACAATTGGATTTCTCCTACACTTTTATTTATATTGTATTTCTATCACTTATACTTTTATACTGCATCTGTATTGTTGACATCTGTATTATTGACATTGTACTACGCCAATTTTGGCCATTTACATCACATCTGCTGTTTGTAAATATCTGTGCTTAAACTGCACTTTATAGACCATAATACTATGGTCTTAGACTGTTGTCGGAGCTAACGTAATATTTGTTCCAACACCACAGATATAGGTAACACTATATCCTTAAGACTTATATCTCATGGATCCATAGAGATTTTAGGAAGAATTTTAGAAGCTTTTTAATTTGTATGTATTATATTGTATTTTCATTGTATATTAACTGTAATAAATACATTCCATTTTTAACATATCCATACCTCACAGTCCTTTTAAGCTTCCCAGCGCTCACTATATCACACAATTGTAATCACATCCCAAGTCCACTAGGGGACTTTTGCCAGTGAGCATAAGGCTGTAAAATACTAGCGCTCGGTCTACCACACACACGTTTTAAGTTCATTTATTTTAAATGTTCCGAATGTTTATCTTTAGCTATGGTTTGTAATAGGTTATCATGATAAACTTTTACATGCAGAATCCATTAGTAATTTTGCTTTATATATTGCCATTCTTTTTACATCTTATGTACAAGAAATATTTAGAAGATTTTTAAGAAATATTTTTCTGATTCTATTTTAAAGGCTTTGTCTGACTTTGTGCCTTTTAATAAAATTTTTAATAAAATTTGTAGGTCTTTTTCAAACTTCTTTTTTATTGAAGTTTCAAATGACCAACAACATACTGATTTATCCTTCTCTGATGATGTTTTTTCTCATTCAGAATTTTCTTCATCAGATATTGACACTAACAAATCTACTTTTTTATTAAAGTACATTTGTTCTTTGTTGAAAAGGTGTTGATTATTTTGGACATTAAGGTAACTAGTTATTTTTCAAGTCTAGCTAACACTATTTCTGCTTATTTATTCTTCTGTGTTTTCAGAGGTTTTTTTCCAATTCCTTATACTAGGGAATGGAATAGGCTGAGAATTTTCTTTTATTCCTTCTTCAAAGGTTTTAAACTATACTCTTTGCCGGCAGTTTAATTCAATTTGGAGGGTTCTCCAATTTATTGGGGCTATCTCTACTCCTACTAATTATGCTATTGTTTCTATAGCAAAATAGTATTTATTTTCCTTTAGATGGTTGTATCTTATTTATGGAAAATTATTTAGTTTCAGGTACCTTTCTTGGACCTGTGATTTATTTGGATGTTGCAATTGCTTAAGTTTTTCTGTTTACTTTAAGATCAAGTATCAGATTATGATTTATTTTAGCATTTGTTAAAGGGACAACATTTACTAGACTAGGTGCTGTTGCATTTGTCTTGTTGGTTTGCATTTATTGATTATGCAAGTCCACTGTATTGTCTGGTCCTTTAACTGGACTATCATGCTAATAATTTCATTTTGTGTCTTCATTTTATTGAATATTTTCGCAAATGAGGTTTAATATATGTCTTTAGCTGTTTGAGCTAGAAGAATTTTGTGATTTCTAAAAATCCATATTTCTTTTGTTCTAAGATAATCAATTATTTGTTTTATAATTGGATTCAATTATTAACTGTTAATCTGGGCTTCAAGATTGAGTTCTAAGACTAAAACTTTAAGCTTATACTAATTTGGTTGTTCTTATTAGGGAATGAATTCCTGAATTCTTTCCCAAGTAACATGTTTTTAATTGGAAATTTTTTCAGTTCAAAATCAGCTCCCTTAAATTGCGATATATGTGCCGTATTCCAGCTTGGCTGGCAAGGGGCAGGTTAAGACTTTTTTGAAATTTATTTGGTTCTATTCGGTCCAAATTTCTTTGATTTTATTCCAGTAAGGCTAACACTTTCTTTAAGTGTGTTTCGGTCCTATTTATTTTGGGTACTGTTGAAGCATGGCTGGTCACCCGTGGGGTTCAAGCGCTGCTCAGACCTGGAATCTTCTGGGGTATTTCTTCCAGTTCCATTTTTAGGAACTGGGTTTTGGAGTTTTTATTCAAACTATTCTGCCTTTTTTTGGTCAGTGATAGCATTATTTGTTTTCATTAGATATAATAAATGCATATTTTCTTTCATGTAATTAGCAAGAGTCCATGAGCTAGTGACGTATGGGATATACATTCCTACCAGGAGGGGCAAAGTTTCCCAAACCTCAAAATGCCTATAAATACACCCCTCACCACACCCACAATTCAGTTTTACAAACTTTAACTCCGATGGAGGTGGTGAAGTAAGTTTGTGCTAGATTCTACGTTGATATGCGCTCCGCAGCAAGTTGGAGCCCGGTTTTCCTCTCAGCGTGCAGTGAATGTCAGAGGGATGTGAGGAGAGTATTGCCTATTTTGAATGCAGTGATCTCCTTCTACGGGGTCTATTTCATAGGTTCTCTGTTATCGGTCGTAGAGATTCATCTCTTACCTCCCTTTTCAGATCGACGATATACTCTTATATATACCATTACCTCTGCTGATTCTCGTTTCAGTACTGGTTTGGCTTTCTACAAACATGTAGATGAGTGTCCTGGGGTAAGTAAATCTTATTTTCTGTGACACTCTAAGCTATGGTTGGGCACTTTGTTTATAAAGTTCTAAATATATGTATTCAAACATTTATTTGCCTTGACTCAGAATGTTCAACTTTCCTTATTTTCAGACAGTCAGTTTCATATTTGGGATAATGCATTTGATTTAATCATTTTTTCTTACCTTCAAAAATTTGACTCTTCCCTGTGGGCTGTTAGGCTCGCGGGGGCTGAAAATGCTTCATTTTATTGCGTCATTCTTGGCGCGGACTTTTTTGGCGCAAAAAATTCGTTTCCGTTTCCGGCGTCATACGTGTCGCCGGAAGTTGCGTCATTTTTTGACATTATTTTGCGCCAAAAAATGTCGCCGTTCCGGATGTGGCGTCATTTTGGCGCCAAAAAGCATTTAGGCGCCAAATAATGTGGGCGTCTTATTGGCGCGAAAAAATATGGGCGTCGCTTTTGTCTCCACATTATTTAAGTCTCATTTTTCATTGCTTCTGGTTGCTAGAAGCTTGTTCTTTGGCATTTTTTCCCATTCCTGAAACTGTCATTTAAGGAATTTGATCAATTTTGCTTTATATATATGTTGTTTTTTCTCTTACATATTGCAAGATGTCTCACGTTGCATCTGAGTCAGAAGATACTACAGGAAAATCGCTGTCTAGTGCTGGATCTACCAAAGCTAAGTGTATCTGCTGTAAACTTTTGGTAGCTATTCCTCCAGCTGTTGTTTGTATTGATTGTCATGACAAACTTGTTAAAGCAGATAATATTTCCTTTAGTAAAGTACAATTGCCTGTTGCAGTTCCTTCAACATCTAAGGTGCAGAATGTTCCTGATAATATAAGAGATTTTGTATCTGAATCCATAAAGAAGGCTATGTCTGTTATTTCTCCTTCTAGTAAACGTAAAAAATCTTTTAAAACTTCTCTCCCTACAGATGAATTTTTAAATGAACATCATCATTCTGATTCTGATGACTCTTCTGGTTCAGAGGATTCTGTCTCAGAGGTTGATGCTGATAAATCTTCATATTTATTTAAAATGGAATTTATTCGTTCTTTACTTAAAGAAGTATTAATTGCTTTAGAAATAGAGGATTCTGGTCCTCTTGATACTAATTCTAAACGTTTGGATAAGGTATTTAAAGCTCCTGTGGTTATTCCAGAAGTTTTTCCTGTTCCTAATGCTATTTCTGCAGTAATTTCCAAAGAATGGGATAAATTGGGTAATTCATTTACTCCTTCTAAACGTTTTAAGCAATTATATCCTGTGCCGTCTGACAGATTAGAATTTTGGGACAAAATCCCTAAAGTTGATGGGGCTATTTCTACCCTTGCTAAACGTACTACTATTCCTACGTCAGATGGTACTTCGTTTAAGGATCCTTTAGATAGGAAAATTGAATCCTTTCTAAGAAAAGCTTATCTGTGTTCAGGTAATCTTCTTAGACCTGCTATATCTTTGGCTGATGTTGCTGCAGCTTCAACTTTTTGGTTGGAAACTTTAGCGCAACAAGTAACACATCATGATTCTCATGATATTATTATTCTTCTACAGCATGCTAATAATTTTATCTGTGATGCCATTTTTGATATTATCAGAGTTGATGTCAGGTTTATGTCTCTAGCTATTTTAGCTAGAAGAGCTTTATGGCTTAAAACTTGGAATGCTGATATGGCTTCTAAATCAACTTTACTTTCCATTTCTTTCCAGGGTAACAAATTATTTGGTTCTCAGTTGGATTCCATTATTTCAACTGTTACTGGTGGGAAAGGAACTTTTTTTCCACAGGATAAAAAATCTAAAGGTAAAAGCAGGGCTAATAATTGTTTTCGTTCCTTTCGTTTCAACAAAGAACAAAAGCCTGATCCTTCATCCTCAGGAGCAGTTTCAGTTTGGAAACCATCTCCAGTCTGGAATAAATCCAAGCCAGCTAGAAAGGCAAAGCCTGCTTCTAAGTCCACATGAAGGTGCGGCCCTCATTCCAGCTCAGCTGGTAGGGGGCAGGTTACGTTTTTTCAAGGAAATTTGGATCAATTCTGTTCACAATCTTTGGATTCAGAGCATTGTTTCAGAAGGGTACAGAATTGGTTTCAAGATGAGACCTCCTGCAAAGAGATTTTTTCTTTCCCGTGTCCCAGGAAATCCAGTAAAAGCTCAAGCATTTCTGAAATGTGTTTCAGATCTAGAGTTGACTGGAGTAATTATGCCAGTTCCAGTTCCGGAACAGGGGATGGGGTTTTATTCAAATCTCTTCATTGTACCAAAGAAGGAGAATTCCTTCAGACCAGTTCTGGATCTAAAAATATTGAATCGTTATGTAAGAATACCAACGTTCAAGATGGTAACTGTAAGGACTATCTTGCCTTTTGTTCAGCAAGGGAATTATATGTCCACAATAGATTTACAGGATGCATATCTGCATATTCCGATTCATCCAGATCATTTTCAGTTCCTGAGATTCTCTTTTCTGGACAAGCATTACCAGTTTGTGGCTCTGCCGTTTGGCCTAGCTACAGCTCCAAGAATTTTTACAAAGGTTCTCGGTGCCCTTCTGTCTGTAATCAGAGAACGGGGTATTGTGGTATTTCCTTATTTGGACGATATCTTGGTACTTGCTCAGTCTTTACATTTAGCAGAATCTCATACGAATCGACTTGTGTTGTTTCTTCAAGATCATGGTTGAAAGATCAATTTTCCAAAAAGTTCTTTGATTCCTCAGACAAGGGTAACCTTTCTGGGTTTCCAGATGGATTCAGTGTCCATGACTCTGTCTTTAACAGACAAGAGACGTCGAAAATTGATTGCAGCTTGTCGAAACCTTCAGTCACAATCATTCCCTTCGGTAGCCTTATGCATGGAAATTCTAGGTCTTATGACTGCTGCATCGGAGGCGATCCCCTTTGCTCGTTTTCACATGCGACCTCTTCAGCTCTGTATGCTGAAGCAATGGTGCAAGGATTACACGAAGATATCTCAATTATTATCTTTAAAACCGATTGTTCGACACTCTCTAACATGGTGGACAGATCACCATCGTTTAATTCAGGGGGCTTCTTTTGTGCTTCCGACCTGGACTGTAATTTCAACAGATGCAAGTCTCACAGGTTGGGGAGCTGTGTGGGGATCTCTGACGGCACAAGGAGTTTGGGAATCTCAGGAGGTGAGATTACCGATCAATATTTTGGAACTCCGTGCAATTTTCAGAGCTCTTCAGTTTTGGCCTCTTCTGAAGAGAGAATCGTTCATTTGTTTTCAGACAGACAATGTCACAACTGTGGCATACATCAATCATCAAGGAGGGACTCACAGTCCTCTGGCTATGAAAGAAGTATCTCGAATTTTGGTTTGGGCGGAATCCAGCTCCTGTCTAATCTCTGCGGTTCATATCCCAGGTATAGACAATTGGGAAGCGGATTATCTCAGTCGCCAAACGTTGCATCCGGGCGAATGGTCTCTTCACCCAGAGGTATTTCTTCAGATTGTTCAAATGTGGGAACTTCCAGAAATAGATCTGATGGCGTCCCATCTAAACAAGAAACTTCCCAGGCATCTGTCCAGATCCCGGGATCCTCAGGCGGAGGCAGTGGATGCATTATCACTTCCTTGGAAGTATCATCCTGCCTATATCTTTCCGCCTCTAGTTCTTCTTCCAAGAGTAATCTCCAAGATTCTGAAGGAATGCTCGTTTGTTCTGCTGGTAGCTCCGGCATGGCCTCACAGGTTTTGGTATGCGGATCTTGTCCGGATGGCCTCTTGCCAACCGTGGACTCTTCCGTTAAGACCAGACCTTCTGTCACAAGGTCCTTTTTTCCATCAGGATCTGAAATCCTTAAATTTAAAGGTATGGATATTGAACGCTTGATTCTTGGTCAAAGAGGTTTCTCTGACTCTGTGATTAATACTATGTTACAGGCTCGTAAATCTGTATCTCGAGAGATATATTATAGAGTCTGGAAGACTTATATTTCTTGGTGTCTTTCTCATCATTTTTCTTGGCATTCTTTTAGAATACCGAGAATTTTACAGTTTCTTCAGGATGGTTTAGATAAGGGTTTGTCCGCAAGTTCTTTGAAAGGACAAATCTCTGCTCTTTCTGTTCTTTTTCACAGAAAGATTGCTAATCATCCTGATATTCATTGTTTTGTTCAGGCTTTGGTCTGTATCAAGCCTGTCATTAATTCAATCTCTCCTCTTTGGAGTCTCAATTTGGTGCTGAGGGCTTTACAGGCTCCTCCGTTTGAAACTATGCATTTTCTGAACATTAAATTACTTTCTTGGAAAAGTATTGTTCCTTTTGGTTATTTCTTCTGCTAGAAGAATTTTCGAGCTATCTGCTCTTTTTTGTGAATATCTTTTTCTGATTTTTCATCAGGATAAGGCAGTGTTACTTCCTGATAGTCATAATTTTTTTCAGGTTTTGATTTGTATCAAACCTGTCATTAAGCCAATTTCTCCTCCTTGGAGTCTTAATTGGGCTCTGAAGGTTTTTCAGGCTCTTCTATTTAAGCATATGCTTGCTCTGGACATTAATTACTTTCATGGAAAGTATTGTTCTTTTTGGACATCTCTTCAGCTAGAACAGCTTTTGAATTATCTGTTCTTTCTTGTGAATCTCTTTTTTTCTGATTTTTTTCATCAGGAAAAGGTGGTTTTTGCTGTCCTCATTTCAATTCTTACCTAAAGTTGTAAATTCTACAAACATTAGGAAGGAATTATTGTTTTCCTAAGACTTCTTTGGTGAGATTCTTACTTTCTATGTTGAAGCTATTCAGATTTCAGATAGACTTCTAGTCTATTTTTTATCTTTTCTGGTTTTAGGAAGGTCAAAAAGCTTCTGCCATTTATTTGGCATCTTGCTTAAACTTTTGATTCATCATGCTTATTTGGAGTCGGGTGGATTCCCGACTCGGAGGATTATGGCTCATTCTACTAGGTAAGTTTCTACTTCCTGGGCTTTTTAAAGAATGAAGCTTCTGTTGATCAGATTTGCAAAGCAATGACTTGGTCTTCTTTGCATATTTTTACTATGTTCTACCATTTTGATGTTTTCTCTTCTTAGAAGCAGTTTTGGTAGAATGGTAGTTCAGGCAGCTGTCTCAGTTTGATTCTTCTGCTTATAATTTCAGTTTTTTTCATTATAAAAATTGAAACTTTTTTGATTTGGGTAGTGGATTCATTTTTCAGCGGAATTGGCTGTCTTTATTTTATCCCTCCCTCTCTAGTGACTCTTGCGTGGAAGTTCCACATCTTGGGTATTTATTATCCCATACATCACTAGCTCATGGACTCTTGCTAATTACATGAAAGAAAACATAATTTATGTAAGAACTTACCTGATAAATTCATTTCTTTCATATTAGCAAGAGTCCGAGAGGCCCACCCTTTTTTGTGGTGGTTATGATTTTTTTGTATAAAGCACAATTATTCCAATTCCTTATTTTTTTTATGCTTTCGCTCTTTTCTTATCACCCCACTTCTTGGCTATTCATTAAACTGAATTGTGGGTGTGGTGAGGGGTGTATTTATAGGCATTTTAAGGTTTGGGAAACTTTGCCCCTCCTGGTAGGAATGTATATCTCATACGTCACTAGCTCATGGACTCTTGCTAATATGAAAGAAATGAATTTATCAGGTAAGTTCTTACATAAATTATGTTATTTCTTACTGTTGGCATATTTATCAAGTGAATAGCAATATTAATTTGCAATCTAACATTCACATAGCAGCTTTTATTGAGACAAGCATGCTATAAACAAAGTTTATTTGCAAAGCTTTGCATAGTTAACTAAAAATTACAAGTATAACATAGGGTTAATGAAATCCCATCACACACAAAAAAAAAAAGAAAGAAAGAAAAAAAAATACAGTGTAACCACGTGCTACCTCCTATGGAGGTTCTTATACAAACCTAACAAGCTTAACAAAAACTTAACCAACACAATTTGGTGTATATTTAGTGAGAACAAGTGAATATCAGCTCAGTGACTCACGATTAGCCAGCTAATAACCTCTTTTTCTTATCTTTTTTTTCTTTTTCTTTTTCTCCTCTTCCTCTCCCCCCCCCCTATTTTTCTTTTTCCTTTATAGCATACTATGCAATACTTCACCTAAAATCTATATACTTGTATTTGTACCATGTTTTGGCCGGCAGTCCCACACAATGAAGCAACTCTAAGATTTTACCTGTCTTTAAACCTTAAACACTTTTAACAGAGTCTCTAAATTAAGTTTATATCAGCAGCACCACTATGTTTTTACCAGGAGAATATACAGTCATGTTTCCTTAATACCCTTATTCTTGTGAGATAGATGGTTAATAAATTGCCACAAAAAAAAGAAAAAAAGAATAACTCTGATATTGCAGAATAGTTATGTCTTATAACTAGACTTTGGCTACAGAAATTCAAGTGTCAGGGTTACTGTCTCTTTAACCCCTTAATGACCACAGCACTTTTCCATTTTTTGTCCGTTTGGGACCAAGGCTATTTTTACATTTCTGCTGTGTTTGTGTTTAGCTGTAATTTTCCTCTTACTCATTTACTGTACCCACACCTATTATATACCGTTTTTCTCGCCATTAAATGGACTTTCTAAAAATACCATTATTTTCATCATATCTTATAATTTACTATAAAAAAAATTATAACATATGAGGAAGAAATGGAAAAAAACACACTTTTTCTAACTTTGACCCCCAAAATCTGTTACACATCTACAACCACCAAAAAACACCCATGCTAAATCTCTGAATATCCATTGACATGTATATATTTTTTTTAGTAGACATCCCAAAGTATTGATCTAGGCCCATTTTGGTATATTTCATGCCACTATTTCACCGCAAAATGCGATTAAATACAAAAAATTGTTCACTTTTTCACTAATTTTTTCACAAACTTTTGGTTTCTAACTGAAATTATTTACAAACAGCTTGTGCAATTATGGCTTAAATTATTGTAAATTATTCTCTGGGATCCCCTTTGTTCAGAAATAGCAGACATATATGGCTTTGGCGTTGCTTTTTGGTAATTAGAAGGCTGCTAAATGCCACTGCGCACTACACGTGTATTATGCCCAGCAGTGAAGGGGTTAATTAGGGAGCATGTAGGGAGCTTTTAGGGGTAATTTTAGCTTTAGTGTAGTGTAGTAGACAACCCCAAGTATTGATCTAGGCCAATTTTGGTATATTTCATGCCACCATTTCACCGCCAAATGCGATCAAATTAAAAAAAACGTTAAATTGTTCACAATTTTAGGTTTCTCACTGAAATCATTTACAAACAGCTTGTGCAATTATGGCACAAATGGTTGTAAATGCTTCTCTGGGATCCCCTTTATTCAGAAATAGCAGACATATATGGCTTTGGCGTTGCTTTGTGGTAATAAGAAGGCCGCCAAATGCCGCTCTGCATCACACGTGTATTATGGCTAGCAGTGATGGGGTTAATTATGTAGCTTGTAGGGAGCTTGCAGGGTTAATTTTAGCTTTAGTGTAGAGCTCAGCCTCCCACCTAAAACATCAGACCCCCTGATCCCTCCCAAACAGCTCTCTTCCCTCCCCCACCCCACAATTATCCCCCCCCCGCCATCTTAAAGGGACACTGTACCCAAATTTTTTCTTTTGTGATTCAGATAGAGCATGACATTTTAAGCAACTTTCTAATTTATTCCTATTATCAAATGTTCTTTATTCTCTTGGTATCTTTATTTGAAATGCAAGAATGTAAGTTTAGATGCCGGCCCATTTTTTGTGAACAACCTAGGTTGTCCTTGCTGATTGGTGGATAAATTCATCCACCAATCAAAAACTGCTGTCCAGAGTTCTGAACCAAGAAAAAAGCTTAAATGCCTTCTTTTTCATATAAAGATAGCAAGAGAAAGAAGAAACATTGATAATAGGAGTAAATTAGAAAGTTGCTTAATATTGCATGCTCTATCTGAATCAAGAAAGAACATTTTTGGGTTCAGTGTCCCTTTAAGTACTGGCAGAAACTCTGCCAGTACTAAAATAAAAACTATATTTGAGCTTTTTTTTTTGGGGGGGGGGGCATATTTACATATGCTGCTGTGTAGGATCCCCCCTTAGCCCCCAACCTCACTGATCCCCCATCAAACAGCTTTCTAACCCTCCCCCTCTGCCTTAATGGGCGCCATCTTGGGTACTGGCAGCTGTCTGCCAGTACCCAGTTTAGTAACAAAAAGTATGTTTTTTTTGTTGTTTTTTTATTGCCCTTTTCTGTAGTGTAGCTTCCCCCACCCCTTCAGGAACCCTTAGATGATCATTTTTTTTTTTAATATTTGTTTTTTTTTAAACTTTTTTAAACTTTTTTTTCTGCAGTGTAGCGGTTCCCTCCCGCTCCCACCCCGTGCACGCGCCCGCCCGCCGCCCCCCGTGCACACGCGCGCCCCGTCTGCCCCGCCCCCGATCCCGCCCCCTCCACTCGGCACATCGATGGCCGCCCACCCGTCTCCCAGACTTGCTCCCACCCACCAACGATACCGGCCACCGATGTCCGGTGCAGAGAGGGCCACAGAGTGGCTCTCTCTGCATCAGATGGCCAAGGGGGGTTATTGCAGGATGCCTCGATATCGAGGCATCACTGCAATAACCGGAAAGCAGCTGGAAGCGAGCAGGATCGCTTCCAGCTGCTTTTCAGACCAAGGACGTACGCCACACGTCCTCGGTCATTAACTGTATTTTTTTTGAGGACGTGTGGCGTACGTCCTTGGTCGTTAAGGGGTTAAGGATGTTTTGCATATGAGTTTTCTATTGGCCGCTTCATCTATAAGTTCCACCATTTCCTGTGCCTTCTTGCTTAGTATTTTTTTGTAGTAAGACTACGTTTTCCTGAGCCGTACTAAAGGAGTTACTGAATTCTACTTAAAGATTTGGATTACAATTCCTCTCTACTTTCATTAATTCCACATTCTTGGATTTATGCAAAACAACTCTATCAAAGAACTTATGCGATTGTCTGAATCGCTTATTCAATATTCAAGTTATTACGGGCAACCTGTTTCCCTCTGTCCAAAAAACTCTCTGCAAAAGCAAACTTAACTTTACTTTTTCACAGCGCATCAGCGTGTAAGAAGCGGTTTGCAACCGCAGCTACTAACAGGAGCCTCCTCCCACTAGACCGGGGAGATCAGCGTCTATCAGGAGCTTCCTCCCACTAAGACTGGGGAGATCAGCGTGAATGCCACGGAGCACTCTCTCCTAGATTCAATCATCAGCTGCACACCTAGAGCTTCAGGTCATACGCTAATTCAGCAGACCGGAGGTAGCAGATACCATTAAAGATGCAAGTAGTTCTGATTACCTTTTACTCATTGCGGTTGTCACGCTGCACTGCAGCTCTAATTCCTAACATCCTAGGCACGCTACTCTCATGTAAGCAGAACTACTCTGTCACAATAAAACCTAACTAAGAGGTACTGAAACGGACTTCTCCTGTTAAATGAAGTTATGCCATGAGATCTCCCGTACTAACTTAAACCAACATTAAGCAGCTCATGCAGTCTAACTAGTACATTCTAACATAGCAGTTCTGTTATAAGCTTTGTTACATATAGTAAGATACAGGGAGGCAGTACTTATGTTCTATCTCTTATAAAGCTTATCAGTGTTTCTAATTAAGAATACATTGAAGTAGTAACCTCTTAGGGGTAATATTTTCAGATTATTTATTTCACTATTTATTTGGATTTCACTTATCAATAGTGTAATCTTACTCATCTAGTGATACAAATCTAATTATCCTCTGCAATTGTGTTTCAACCTTTGATTCCTAACAAAAGCCTTTGTTAACCTTTCATAATACTAAGCCTAAAAAACCTTAATATGGAACCAGTAGAGCTTCCACAGATATATATACTCTATCCCAGAAAGTGGATCAATTAGCTCAGGCAGTACACGATCTACAAGTGGAAAACCAGTCTCTAAGAGGTATTATTAGAGACTCCATTTCTCCACAACCCTCACAGGTACTACAAACCCCTGAACCATCTGTATCATTACCTTAGCCTTTCTCAGATAACAGGAAGAATTATAGGCAGTTTAAGAACTCCTGCCACCTGTTATACAACCTAAGACCCCAAAGTTATCCCTCAGAGAGGATTAAGGTACTCGGTACCATATCATTCTTAAGAGGAGAGCCCCGGACGTGGGCAGACAGCTTATGTGAGCACAACGATCCTGCACTGGCAAGCCTAGGAGAATTCTTCACCGCCATGGATGATCTATTCCACGACACAGATATTCAGATGTCTGCAGAAGCATCCATGAGAAGCCTCAAACAAGGCAAAAGACTAGTCGAGGACTATGTAACAGATTTCAAATTATATGCTGTAGATTCTCAATGGAGCCAAATTGCATTGCGGAATCAATCGGTTTCGACTAGGTCTTTCGGAAGCATTGAAAAACGAGCTTGCCAGAATTGAGCTCCCAAAATCTTTAGAAGCCATTATGAAAACTGCTCAACAATTGGACAGGAGACTACGCGAGAGGAAGGCAGAAAGATTTTCCACAGACGTACGCCCAAAGGGCTTTAACGTTTCAGCCACTCAGTCATCTCCTCAACCTAGAAACCCACCAACATCTATGGAGATAGATGCAGTAAGAGGACCATTGACTTCGGAAGAACGATATCGCAGAAAAACAAAAAATCTGTGTATGTATCGTGCAAATCCTGCACACTCCGTGCAAGACTGTCCCATACTGCTGAAACTAAAGAAAAGGAACCAAAATGTATACTTACGCTATGTTGTCCCTTTCTTTACAGTGGGAGCTAGATCAAGTGACGACTGAGGGTATAATCGACTCTGGAGCTTATGGTTGTTTTATCGACCAACATGTTGTTCAAGCTAATAAAATACCTACTATTCTAAAGCATACCCCTGTCTCTATTCGTATGATTGATGGCTCCACACCTAAAACAGGTCCAATAACCCACCAAACAGTTCCAATTACTGTATCCATTAATGGTCACACTGAATTAATTTCTTTTGAGGTTTTAAGTTCTCCACATTTCCCAGTGGTTTTGGGTATTAAGTGGTTACAGCAACATAACCCACAGATTACATGGTTCCCATTTACTATTAATTCAGATTACTGTTCACAGACTTGTATGCCTACTCATACTGTACTTCAGACTGAGTCTGATCCCCTTCAGATTCCATCACACTATTCCGATTTTGCTGACGTATTCAGCAAAACCGAGGCTGAGAATTTACCTCCACATCGTCCATATAACTGCCCGATTGAATTACACCTGGGTTCTACCATCCCCTACGGACATCTCTATCCAATGAGCCAACCAGAGTTAATTCATTTAAAACAGTATTTGGAGGATAACCTCAAAAAAAGTTTCATCAGGGCCTCAACCTATCCTGCCGCATACCTGGAGCAGGTATGTTTTTCGTCCGAAACAAGGACTCCTCACTAAGACCTATAATTGACTACCGCGAGCTCAACAAACGCACAATTAAGAACCGCTATCCACTCCCATTGATACAAGAGTTGATTGAACGGCTATCTGAAGCTAAGATCTATACAAAACTTGACCTGAGGGGAGCATACAATCTAGTAAGGATAAAAGAGGGCCAGGAATGGTTAACTGCCTTTAGGACCCGGTACGGTCTATATGAGTACCTTGTGATGCCCTTCGGTCTGTGCAATGCGCCCGTCACCTTTCAGCACTTCATTAATGATGTGTTCAGGGATTTACTCAACGTCTGCTTAGTCATCTATTTAAACGATATTTTAATCTATTCGAAAGACCAGGCTGAATACATCAAACATGTCCGAAGGGTGCTCTCTAGGCTTAGAGAACACAAGCTCTATGCCAAACTCGAGAAGTGCTTATTTCAAACTGACCATGTGTCTTTTCTTGGTTACGAGATATCCCCTACAGGTATTACTATGCAAACACAGAAGGTCGATGCAGTAAAGAACTGGACGGTTCCTAAATCCAGAAAAGATTTACAAAGATTCTTAGGGTTTGCGAACTACTATAGAACATTTCTTAAAGACTTTTCCAAAATAGCTAAACCCCTTACTGTCTTAACCAGTACTATTGTACCTTTCATTTGGAACGAACAAGCCAACCAAGTATTCACTTTGCTAAAGGCAAAGTTTACTACTGCACCTATCTTGAACTTCCCTAATCCATCCCTCCAATATATACTCGAAGTTGATTCATCTGATTTTGCTCTTGGAGCAGTCTTATCTCAACAAAAATCTCTCAACGATCCTATTCACCCTGTATCCTATTACTCTTCAATGATGACTTCCTCTGAAAGGAATTATTCAATAGGAGACAAAGAACTCCTTGCAATAAAACGATCATTGGAAAATTGGAGACATCTGCTCGAGGGCACTGCTTTTCCTATCCTTATACTAACAGACCACAGGAACCTCGTATATCTTCAGACCAGTAAAACTTTATCGGCAAGGCAGGTTCGTTGGAGTTTATTTTTCTCTCGATTTAATTTCAACATTGTTTACAGACCAGCTTCACGAAACGGTAAAGCCGATACTCTTTCCTGATTACCCGAGAAGATTGCCACCTTGGATTCACAGACTGCCATCATACCCTCAGAGCGATTCATCGGTCTTACTACTGATATGATAACGGAGCTAAAAAGATATACCGCCATGGAGAACCCACCTTCTAAGTACTCTTTGGTGATGAGGGATTCTTTATTTTATTTTGCTCAAAGAATCTATGTTCCAGAACCTATGAGATCTTCAATTATTCAGACCCATCATGATACTCCTCTATCCGGCCACCCCGGAATAAGACGTTCTATGGAACTAATATCAAGAACTTTCTGGTGGCCCAAGCAAAAGGAATCTGTGCATAAATATATACAAACTTGTCAGATTTGCACTGTTTCCAAGTCAGAAAGGAGACCACCTTATGGACTAATGATTCCTATACCAGCACCAAATAGACTTTGACAACACATCTCTATGGATTATATTGTCGAATTACCAACGTCTAACAACCAAACCACAATCTTAGTGGTGGTTGACTTATTTACCAAGATGGGACATTTCTTACCCTTCCATAAACTACCCACCTCTTCTGAGACAGCTTTGCTCTTCTTGGATAACATTGTCAAACTACATGGTTTTCCTTCCATTATAACCACAGACAGAGGGACTCAGTTCACCTCAAGTTTTTGGACCAAACTATGTGAACTCACTGAAATACAACACCGTTTCACCACATCTTTCCACCCACAAACCAATGGATAGTCTGAAAGATTAAACCAATGGATCAAGCAATATTTGCGCTGCTATTGCTCTTATCATCAAAAGGACTGGATAAAATTCCTTTCGATGGCTGAATTTGCCTACAATAATGCAGTGAATTCCTTTACTAAATTCTCTCCTTTCTTCGCAAATTATGCTTTTCATCCTGACTTTTTCGCCTCTCCTGACAGTTTGAATCCCCCAATGATAGAAGATCTCCATGATTCTCTACAGCAACATTTTCAAGTCATAAACCAGAACATACAAATTGCCCAACAGGTTCAAAAGCATTACTATGATCTCCGTAGAAGACCTTCTCCACCATATTCCATAGGTGATCATGTATGGCTATCAACCAAAAATCTGAAACTACAAATTCCATGTAAAAAATTGGCTGGTTTATACATAGGACCATTTCCTATCATCCGTATCGTTAATGAGAATGCTGTAACCCTTAAGTTACCTGTCAACATGAAGATCCATCCTACATTTCACGTCTCACTTCTGAAACCCTATACTCCGACTAGACAAACTCAGACACTTCTACCTCCTCATCCACCCTCAATTGATCAAGATGTTTACGAAGTACATTTTCTTCTTGATTCCAGGTACCACAAAGGAGAATTGCAATATTTGGTGCACTGGAAGAATTACTCCTCTGATGAGGACTCGAATCTTGATGCACCTAGATTGGTTTCTCTATTCCACAGAAGACCCTGACCGGCCTAGACCTACAACTGTGGCACAGTTGCCTTGAGGGGGGGGGGTCATGTCAGGGTTACTGTCTCTTTAAGGATGTTTTGCATAGGAGTTTTCTATTGGCCGCTTCATCTATAAGTTCCACCATTTTCTGTGACTCCTTGCTTAGTATTTTTTTGTAGTAAGACTACGTTTTCCTGAGCCGTACTAAAGGAGTTACTGAATTCTACTTAAAGATTTGGATTACAATTCCTCTCTACTTTCATTAATTCCACATTCTTGAACTTATGCGATTGTCTGAATCGCTTATTCAATATTCAAGTTATTGCTGGCAACCTGTTTCCCTCTGTCCAAAAAACTCTCTGCAAAAGCAAACTTAACTTGACTTTTTCACTCGCATCAGCGTGTAAGAAGCGGTTTGCAACCGCATCTACTAACAGGAGCCTCCTCCCACTAGACCAGGGAGATCAGCGTCTATCAGGAGCCTCCTCCCACTAAGACCGGGGAGATCAGTGTGAACGCCACGGAGCACTCTCTCCTAGATTCAATCATCAGCTGCACACCTAGAGCTTCAGGTCATACGCTAATTCAGCAGACCGGAGGGAGCAGATACCATTAAAGATGCAAGTAGTTCTGATTACATTTTACTCATTGCGGTTGTCACGCTGCACTGCAGCTCTAATTCCTAACATCCTAGGCACGCTACTCTCATGTAAGCAGAACTACTCTGTCACAATAAAACTTAACTAAGAGGTACTGGAACGGACTTCTCCTGTTAAATGAAGTTATGCCATGAGATCTCCCGTACTAACTTAAACCAACATTAAGCAGCTCATGCAATCTAACTAGTACATTCTAACATAGCAGTTCTGTTATAAGCTTTGTTACATATAGTAAGATACAGGGAGTCAGTATTTATGTTCTATCTCATATAAAGCTTATCAGTGTTTCTAATTAAGAATACATTGAAGTAGTAACCTCTTAGGGGTAATATTTTCAGATTATTTATTTCACTATTTATTTGGATTTCACTTATCAATAGTGTAATCTTACTCATCTAGTGATACAAATCTAATTATCCTATGCAATTGTGTTTCAACCTTTGATTCCTAACAAAAGCCTTTGTTAACCTTACATCAAGACAATTTTCTTCTAAATGTCTATGGGTTGACTTTATCCTTAAAAAAGGTAGACAATCACTGGGATTATACCCAGGGACCCCTTGACTTATGTCTTTTTCCAAAAAAAAACAATATCTTTCTTTGATACTACCAGAAGTCCTTTCATAGGTGATGAATAGCTTTAACCCAGTAGAGATGAGTGATTGAAATTGTTTTTTTTTTTAAAACGGTTATTAAGTCCCCATTTGTATAGGTCCAGTAATATAATCTTTGGCTGTTTTAATAGTATTAGCTCTCTGAGTTTCCTTTCCTCGAACCCTGTGCATCCAGGAATTATGCTACTATTACACATAAGCACCTTGCCCATATAAAGCGTTGATCACAACAAATGTCATAGCGTGTGCAATGCACACTGTACTTGCATTTTATGTTCTTTCTCTTCCCTCTAGACCGCTTTAGGACTGTACCTCTGTTAGGACTCCCACAGGACACTGCACCGCTCGAGACACCTCCCAATGGAGCAGACACTTGCTACCGAAGTCAATCTCCGGATACGTCTGTGGTCAGGGCTGTAAACTCTTTCTTATTTCTCCGTCGACCAAACGCCTTTACCACGATGCAAGGTCTAGATTTCTTTGCGGCTGAGCACAAACCGATAAGTTGGGCAGCTGGATGCAGGGGTTCCTCATACAGATAGATATAGCGCCGAGAAAACTTCCTCTGTGCAGCTGGACACCAGGTTCCTTCTCCTCGGGTAGTTTCGAAAAAAAAAACACCAACAGGAGCAAAGCTGCGTGTGAATGATCACTATCGCTCTTTCTTCAGAGCCGTGCGCACCAGATGCTGACGTGTGCACCTCACAGGAAGCTTCCGTCGGGAGAGGATACTTCTTACCACTAAACAGGATACATCTACACAGGCTGAAAGGAAACTTCAGGGTCTGCCAGTCATTTACTTTGTCTGCATTCTTCTCCACAGCTCTCTCACATGGTCAGACTACATCTGGCAGCATACACTAAATCAGCAGATCAGAGGAATGCTGTTACTTTACACAAGATGAAGTCTGCAGCTCTCTCACAGCCAGGCCTCACACACTCCTTCACTGCTCTGACATGTCTGCTTCCTTCTGTGTCTTACACTCTTCTCCCAAGTTTCAATTGAGCACATGACCAACGAGTCTAATAGTTACCTAGGCAACTTCTCCTGCAGACTGTATACAGGTGCAAATGTTAAACAGTAATATGTTCAACAGGAGGGGCTACATATATAACAAATTTATACAAATTAAATGGTGTGCCTGTCATTTATCAAAATTGAGTCAACCAATTATGAGTCAAGTAGGCTGGATATTAAATTATTATTAAAATATTGTGCAAAAACAGCAAATTTATGCAAACTTATCCAGCAAAACTAATCTCTAGTTAAACAGAAGCTTGAACTAGTCCTAATTAAACAAACAACTGTGATTAGAGCTGTACATATTAATACATTATGACAAAAATAATCTTGTCCAGCCTCCTGATCTTTAGGAGCCTGCGCTGCTTTGTGCTATTAGTTTGCCCGGCGCTGAGCATTAGAGAGAGAACTGCCACTGACTGCTGCTCTTACAGAAACAGAGGAGGACCCAAGCACAACGCTGCAGTGGTAAATCTCCTTGGAGACCAGATCAGATTGTTAGCTCTAACCACTGCAGCCCAGTCAGTGCACAGTGACCACGGATGGGAATTCCGATTATCCGAATTCTTTGAAGGTATAATCTAGATTGTATTAAAGACACAGAGACAAGTATTTTGCATAATCTTTCTTTACTACTCATATGCAGCCTTTTAAAGAATAACAAGATATTAAAGCAGAACAGATATTGAAAAAACAATAAAAAGCTAGTATGTGAGCTTACTTATAAAAACAAGAAAAAAGCAGCCAATCCGAAAAGGGAATTGACTATAAATTGACCCATAAGCTGTCAAACCTCCTATTTCTTAACTGATGCTCACAAAGAACAAAATATTAAGAACCATAAACAGTCCAAAAAGTCCAAAACAACATAAAATTATAAAAGCCAATGAACTGAAGAATTGATTGAAGAAAGTCCTGGAACTGATTAATTTGATTGAAGAAAGGAAAGAAGCCCAGGATCCATTGGATGATTGGTGGTCCTCTTGAATAGAGGGTATAAATCCAGATAAAAGGAAAGGATTGAATTCAGATGGAAACTGTTAGAGACAAAAAATATATTAATAATATATAAATCAACAAAAAGGGAGGGATATAACAACAAATTTGAGGTGGGAAAATACTCGTCTCTGTTTCTTTAATAAAATCTAGATTATACCTTCAAAGAATTAGGATAATCGGAATTATATTACAAGACCAGAGACTCCTATTTTGCAAGTTTAAAGCATATTAAGAAAATAAATTAAGAGAGGCATGTTGAATGGGTCTGAAATAAAATTGCTTAAAAATGGAGTCAGAAGACCAATCTGCCGCACTCAAAATTTGCTGAAGAGGGGCAGATTTTAAAAAGGCCTTCGAAGCAGCAGAACCTCTAACTGAATGAGCAGAAAAAGAAATAACAATTCCGGCTTCTTTCATGACCCATTTAACCCATCTCGCAATCGAAATAGAAGTGATAGGAGCATAAGGAGGAGCAAAAGAAATTAAAAGTTGATTAGCAGAGGGTTTTCTGAAAGTCAAAGTTCTAGACTCCTAAGATTTCAAACATTCAACTACACATAGAGAAGGTTCGGAAGGAAGATAAGGATAGAAAATGGAGGTAGAAAGAGTCTTAGTTCTACGGGAAAGAAAAAAGGTAACTCCTTCGGGGGAAAAACGTTTAGAATTCCAATCTAAAGCCCTAACATCAGAAACTCTTCTAAAAGAGATTAAACAGAGAAGGGTAGCAAGCTTGGCAGAAAGTTGTTTTAGGGATAAAGAAACATTATCAGGCCAAGATTTAAAAAATGAAAAAATTAGATCTACATCCCAGAAAAATTCATGTTTAGGGACCGGAGGATGTTTTAATCTGATGGCCTTGAGCACCCTACAAATTAAAGGATGTTTGCCTATGGAAAGGTTATTAATTAAATTATGTCGTGCAGAAATAGCTGAACGATTAACGTTAATGGTTCTGTAAGCAAGACCTGAATGAAAAAGATGAGACAGGTAATTGATCATTTCTGTTAAATCTGAAGAAAAGTGATCCAAGTTTCTCCGCAAGCACCAGCTAGACCATTTAGACCATGCTGCGAAGTAGCATCTACCTGGGGCCCAGGAATCTTGGATGAGAAACTTAGCTCCTTCCGAAAGACCTCGGAGAGACCAGGGTCCCCTGAGATGAGAGCCTTGGAGAACTAGGCTGTGAAAATTGCCCTCCGGATTCGTGAGAAGATGGGGCAGGGGAGGAAACAGGATCGGGAGATTGATGGACATCTCCAAGAGAGAGGGGTACCACGATTGAGTCGGCCAAAAGGGGGTCACAATCGTTAAGCAAAGTAGATCCCTGCGAACAGTTGAAATTGTCCTCGAATCATCGAAAAAGGAGGGATAGCGTAAGCTCTCTGAAGAGGCCAAGGATGAAGAAAAGCATCTATGGCCGCTGCCTCCGGTTCCGGACGCCAGCTGAAGTATGGATGAATCTGAAAATTGGTCCTGGATGCAAAAGATCCAAACAAAAGGGACCCCTGAGAGATTGGAGAGAGAGAAAAATGCTCCTGTCCAATTTCCAGTCGCTGAAATCTGTCAAATGACGAGATCCCCAATCCGCCGCTGAATTTGATTGTCCTGGAATATATTCTGCTTTGATAGAAATATTCCTGTCCAAACAAAGATGAATAAACTCTTTGGTTATATTGGACAAATATCTGGACTTGGTGCCTCCCAAACGATTGAGATACTGCACCGTCGAAATGTTGTCCATACGCAGGAGAACAGAGACTGGAGAAGAAAACTTTTCAAAACTATTGACTGCAAACGAGCCAGCCAATAACTCTAAACAATTGATATGAAAGCATTTCTCTTCCAGAGTCCATTTGCCACCTGTGATGGAGGGACCACAACAAGCTCCCCAGCCTGAAAGACTGGCGTCGGATTCGATAATGAAATCTGGAGTCTTGCCAAAAATGGCTCTTTCATTCCAGGCTTCTAAATGAGAAAGCCACCAGGAAAGTTCGTCTTTGGCTTCTGAAGAAAGAGGAATCAAATGAGAATAAGAAAAACCTTTTCTCAAATGAAGAATTTTCAATCTTTGAAGTTCGTGATAATGTAAGGGAGTGGGGAATATAGCCTGAATAGAAGATGATAGGAACTCTACTATTCTGGCTATAGTCCTGATTGGAACTGAATCTTTGGATAAAGTTTTCAAAATTTCTTTCTTGATGTTCTTCACCTTGTCTGAAGGAAGACTCAAGGTAGAAAGGACTGTATCTATCTGGAATCCTAGGAAAATCAAAGATTTGGTAGGGAGAAGAATTGACTTCTGTTTGTTCACAATAAAACCTAGAGATTCCAATAAGGAAATAGTTGAAGAGAGGTGATTCTGAAGAGAGAGAAAATCCTGGTCCATAATTAAAATGTCGTCCAAATAAATTATTAGATGAACACCCCAAAGTCTTAACTAAGCTACTACGGGTTTTATTAACTTGGTGAAAATCCAAACAGAGCAACACAGGTGATAATCAAGTTGCAAGTTTAAAGGCATCAATTACTGTTTGTGCATATATTGGAGAATCACATGAAAGCTTTTAACTGAACACATAGATGCAGAGATCTGAATATGTTAACATATTTGTAGAAGGATATTTCAGCTATAACAACTTGTTGCAGAGAATAGTTATAAATTCTGAGTAAGATGCTGTTATAATTAGAGAGTGATGATAACCAAAAGTATGCTTGATTTATAATAAAGTTCAGAGTTTGTTAAGTAGCAGTGTCCAGGAAACAGAAATGGAATTATTTGGATACTTGCGATTTGATGATTTTAGGCATAGGTAATAGAAAAGGCTGTAGCTTCAATAAGTTGGTAAATTCATGCAGGAAAACAGTCACAGACCTCTGTTGTTCAGGATCACAACTTCAAAGTTAATGCAAAGCACATTAGGCCTGAGAAGACTTAAAAAGAGGCTGAGGAAATCAGGTGCATGAATGATTAATCAGGCAGGCAATATGAATGCAAATACTGCCCAAAACAGCATGATGGTCAGAAGCAGGGAAGGCAGTCTTAAAGGGATAGTGATATTAGGCTGAGATATGTTACAGAACCCCCTCCTTAAAGGCGACCTCCAGGCGCCCAACGCAATCCAAATGGAGAGAGAACAAAAATGATATGGAGAGCCGGTAGTAGATGTATGGAGGTAGTGAGTCCAATCCGAAATCAAGAAAGGAGGGTAGGAGATCTCTTGAGAAAGTAAAATGACAAAGTGAAGGCCAAGGAATTCAGGTATCAAAAGATCTTGGAAATGATGAGAGCAAAACTTGAAGTCATCTTTCTTGTAGTCATCGTGAGAATGCATGAACGTAACATACAATGAGCTTTCTACCACAGAATCATCCTGAGGGTTGATAGGCGGATGTTCTTCATAATAGATGACCATGTACACAGCCAATGAAAAGGCGCCCAGTCCTAGACATATGAATAGGCTTTCCTCAACATCAGAAATAGAGATGCAGCATTCTTGATTGATAACCAGATTATCCACCTTTGTGTCAGAGATTGGAGTATCCTCAGAATTAACCTCTTGTCTGAGGATTAGATATACTCCAAAAGATAAAGCTATAGCCACTTCTAACCCAATAGCAGGGCTTTCTTTGAAGTAGGAAATAGGAGTGTAGAGTGCAAGATTTGTCCAGTTCTTGTCATCTTCCGATTCCATATGAAATGTCTCCTTACTGGATTCGGAATCAAGAGTGTCCTCACTAGGAACAGGAATATGAATGCCCACACCAGGGCAAGGTTCAGGAATACCCACATCTGGGCAAGGTTCAGGAATATCCTCAATAGGATCAGGCAAATGAATGCC
Organism: Bombina bombina; assembly: GCF_027579735.1. Taxonomy (NCBI): domain Eukaryota; kingdom Metazoa; phylum Chordata; class Amphibia; order Anura; family Bombinatoridae; genus Bombina; species Bombina bombina. The sequence continues at coordinate 679,942,195 of NC_069503.1, forward strand.
CTCACCAGGGCAAGGTTCAGGAATATCCTCAGTAGGATCGGGTGAAGGAATGCCCATGCCAGGGCAAGGTTCAACTATAGAAAAAGAACCCACTTTAGAGCCAGGAACCATACTCTCTTCTGAGCAGAGGGCAAGGCTTTCTTCAGGGTTCATAAACGAGGAATTTACAAGACCCACTTTAGAGCCAAGAACCATACTCGCTTCTGAGCAGAGGGCATGGCTATCTTCAGGATCAAGTATTATTACACCCATTTCTGGGTTAAACAACGGAATACCCATACCAGGGTCAAATACAGGAGAGTCCACCTTGATGCTAGTTTTAGTGGTATCATCATGGAAAACAGGGACAGGATTGTCCACTGGGGAATCTTCTTGAAGAACTTGTGTACAAGTTTCAGGGTCAAGAATGTCCAATTGCGAACTAGGTTCAATGTTGTCCTCACAGGATTCAGTATCAGGAATTCCTGTACAGGAAACTGATGTAGTAGAAAATGTAGGTTGATGCAAAGTATCTCCCAAGGGAAACAATTTCTTAGATGCAGTAACAGAAGAATTTTGAGAAGGTGAAGTGTAGTGAAATATGCCACACTCAGGTAGATGCGGAGGAATTGTGACACAAGATTCTGACTGAGAAGTTGTCTGGGGTTCAGCAGGCATACTTATTTGAGTTTGAATATCAGAGCTAAATTCTCCAGGGACTATCTCTGGTAAACTGTTAGATTGTATATCTGGAACAAAATTATCTTTTGTTTCTAGCACAGGATTTACAGACATTGAGGCAGCATGAGAGGGATGTAAGGAATCAGTAGTTGGAAGCAGTGTTTGTAATTGTAGAGTCTGAGAAGAGATACCATTAAATGCTTTAAAAACAGACTGATGGTGACTAGAGACAACATCCAGCTTGGTGTTGACAGTATCATGAGGCAAGAGAGGGTCTGGCACAACAGAAACTGAAACAGGAGATTCAGGCTGAGATTCCTCTTTGTTCTTCTGATTTTCTGTAGGCAGAAATACTTTCTTCTTCTTTTTCTTAGAGAGCTTAGATAACTGATATTTCTTCCCAGTATGAGACTTCTTAGGGTAGTACCACTGTGGCCTGGAGTACCTTATATCAGGTTGAGAACAGAAATCCTCTTTATCACTGGATGCATAATTCTGAAGTAATAAATCATCATAGTAGTTGCGGGAACCATTTCTCCAAACAGCAGTCTGTAAACCAGATGTCTCTTCTTCCAGCTCTGAATCTGTCCAATCTACAGAATCCATGGGAATATCAGAAATAGGAAGATCATTATTTCCATGAGAGGTTTCATGATGGGAACTGTCTGTATCATCTATATTGTAAATATAGCTACCAAGGATGTCATTATAGCCAATAGGTTGAGGTTTTGTCTGAGTTTGTAGCGAATTAAAGTTGCGCTCATACCAGTCTAGGGCCAGATCAGCTGGATCTGTGAAGTCATCCTCCTCGTTGACATATTCAGACTCAGAGTCTGTATCACCAGGATGGTGATATTAGGCTGAGATATGTTACACATTATTATCCGAGGCAATACTATTAGAGGCAAAATCACATATTTTTTGGTCAATCTTACGCAAAATATTGCACCGTCTTTCAAGGGACATAGCTGAATTAGTGTTGCCCATAAAACAGAGGAGTCTTTGGATCCATTCCCGTACCACATAGGGATCCAAAGAAGAATTCTTAGCAACTCCAAGTTCAGATAATTCAAATAATTTGGTTAAGGGACCCACAGTGTCAAGTAGTTTATTCTGACAGATCTTCCACGATCTGTCAATACCCTTTTTTAATTTATTCCCCGGGGCTCCAATAAATTTTAAAACTTTGGGATCAACTTCAGGAGTGAGGGCAGCATTTTTGGGAAGTAGGGGGCGAGGGCATTCTGCTCTCATTTTATTTCTGGATTGTTTCTTTAGGGGTTTACGTAGCTAAAAATCTATACATTTTGCTACATCTATTGATGTACACCATTCCGATGAGCAGGGATGATGCAATTCATCTGGATTAAATCTCGGGTTACCAAGACAGTCCATAAATTATTTTTCTTCCTCATTAAATTTTTTTAAAAACTTAGGCCTAGATTTAGAGTTCGGCGTTAGCCGTAAAAACCAGCGTTAGAGGCTCCTAACGCGGGTTTCTTACGCACTCCGGTATTTAGAGTTTATTTACCGCCACTCAAAATACACCTAACGCTCACCTTTCTACCGCCACCTCAGACCCAGTAGTAAACATATACCGCCAAAAAAAACATCCACGAATCACAAAACAAATATTACACAAAGTACACTTACACTCATACAAACACAACACTATCTTTATTTTTCTTATTTTATTTTTTTTCCTTAAAATACAAAGGATTAAAGTTGCGAGATCTCGGGTGTTTGAAAAAAATCCACACAAATCCATTTTCCCATTGACTTACATGGACATACGGGAAAAGACCCTCATATACCTACATCTAACGAATAACATTATCACAAACATACACTCATCGATGCATACAAACAATATACACCACATGACATACACAAAATATTTATTTATTACAAAAAGAACACGATTTATTTACTTTTTCACACAAGATCATGACGTCACTCACTTTACGAGGAAAACCAGTCTTAGAAAAAAAATATAGAAATCTTTGGAGCCTCCATTGACTTCTATTGGGAAGACGTGCTCGTGCACGCGAAACCCTCATTTCCCTAACGCACGCAAATAGCGTAGACTGAAAAACTCCAAATACCAGCGCTAGAAAATACATGATTTCATGCGTTAGACCCAGCTATGATAAATAGATCAAGAAATGACTATTTCCCTATGGTGGACTTATGGTTTTTAATATTAAATATTCACCACACCATAAATATTTTTCACACTTTTAGATTACATCAACTACAAATCCACATCACTAGTAACACATTATTATTTCAATAAAATTACATTTACAATTAAAATAAAATTCAATACACATTTCTGGATTCACAAACACTACACAATGGAAAACATCTCTCATTTACCTTTATTATTGCATTTCAGTTATTCAACTCATATGCTTGCAGCAACTGCATATCTACATAGGCTTAACACATAATCACTCATGGATGCACATATATTACTTTTAACATTCACTCATACATGTGCATTCAAATGATGGGGGACAAACACATTACATTCTCTACAGGAATCACAAAACACAACATATGGATTTGACGGTACTTGTAACATCATGATTCCATCACCAGAAACCATTAGGAATTACGTACAACACGAACATCATTACACCAGATTACAGATGTCACTTTATGGGAAGGAACAACAATGCCAGACCGCTATATACAAGTCAGCATATGTGGGACACAATCACAATATATACGTACATGTACATAACACGCATCACCCATCACGCAACCACAAAGCACACATTTAGATTTTATTCAGCACACAATAACAATGTAGCACAATACAACAACACAATGAGGATTTCACAACTACATAGGCAGGTTAATAATATCATGACGTCATTACAAGATTCAACCATACACATCACAGATTCACCACTGTACCGCCCCTTTAGGAACTTTAACACTCAATACTACAATACAACATATACGTAAACCACACTTTTGAACAGCATTATTATGGAGATTTCAATGGGACAATTAAGAAATATTGTCAGATCGCAAATCAATTATATATACAATACTACAGATGGCAGCCGGAAGTTATTCAGTATTCGTGCAATTTTTATGGGACGCATACAATATTGTCAGATATAAAATCACTTATATATATAATACTACAGATGACAGCCGGAAGTGCTTCAGTATTAGTGTCATTTGAAAGGGACGCATACAATATTGACAGCTCGGCAATCACTTATATATACAATACTACAGATGACAGCCGGAAGTTATTCAGTATTAGTGCGATTTGAAAGGGACGCATACAATATTGACAGCTCGGCAATCACTTATATATACAATACTACAGATGACAGCCGGAAGTGCTTCAGTATTAGTGTCATTTGAAAGGGACGCATACAATATTGACAGCTCGGCAATCACTTATATATACAATACTACAGATGACAGACGGGAAGTTCTGAATTCTTATTGCGATTTGAAAGGGACGCATACAATATTGACATCTCGGCAATCACTTATATATACAATACTACAGATGGCAGACGGGAAGTTCTGAATTATTATTGCGATTTGAAAGGGACGCATACAATATTGACTGCTCGGCAATCACGTATATATACAATACTACAGATGACAGCCGGAAGTTATTCAGTATTAGTGCCATTTGAATGGGACGCATACAATATTGACAGCTCGGCAATCACTTATATATACAATACTACAGATGACAGCCGGAAGTTCTTCAGTATTAGTGCGATTTGAATTGGACGCATACAATATTGACATCTCGGCAATCACTTATATATACAATACTACAGATGGCAGACGGGAAGTTCGGAATTATTATTGCGATTTTAAAGGGACGCATACAATATTGACAGCTCGGCAATCACTTATATATATACAATACTACAGATGACAGCCGGAAGTTATTCAGTATTAGTGCGATTTTAAAGGGACGCATACAATATTGACTGCTCGGCAATCACACATATATTTACAATACTACAGATGGCAGATGTTACTTTATCGTTTACAAACAATATTGCATCAACATTGATCGATCACATTCGATGCACATTATACACAACTATGCACTTTCATTCATGTTAGCCTGGACGTGTGCTTGTTACTATAAGATCGCGTTTAAGAAATATTGATTACGCATATGAACATGCACTGTATGTGTGATATTTGACACTTTCACATTGAGATTCATTGGGGGAAAACAACATTTCAGCAAACAACAAAAAAACGCCCACTGTGAAAGCATTCGCGCCGCTCACATACAAACAGGTGAATACAATCAGCAATCATTACAAACTCACTACCATTGGACTAATTGTACTATAAATCCCCCAAACAACATGGCCAAAGCATCACTTGTGATCCACATCAGATCAAGTGCTTACCTTGTTACGCTGTTTTGAAAGATGGATGACGATGACATGGTAGACGCTGCTGGTGGTGCTATTGGCGAACTAGCTGTTGGTCGAATCAGGCAGCCTCGGCGGCTCAGACCGAGACGAAGGGGTCGTCTGGTTCGAGGTCCTCGTGTCTACAGGGTGAGACCCACCTTGGAAAACATGAGCGACTTTGAGGTCTTTGATAAGTATCGGCTCGATCGCGAACAGCTCATTGGCCTTTACGAGCTTCTTAAACCTCATTTGGAGCCACGTATACAAATAAGGACTGCTGTTCCCCCCATGAGTAAGATGCTAAGCTGTCTATACGTCCTGGCCTCCGGGAGTTTTCAATCCGGAGAACTGTACATGCATGGCCTGGCTCAAGGTACATTCTCTGGGGTGTTTAATAACTTTCTGGACGCCATGGTACGTATCAGTAAGCAATACATAGGATTCCCACAGAATGATGGTGATTGGAGGCGCCTGAAGCGGGAATTCTTTGATATTGCTCAATTGCCCAATGTCTTGGGAGCCATTGATTGTACCCACATTGCGCTGCGTGCTCCAATTGATGACTTGCCCTTCAGAAATCGCAAACATTTTCATAGCCTCAACGTGCAGTATGTTTGTGACGCACGGATGAGGATTATGCATGTGTATGCGAATTTTGGAGGGGCTTGTCATGATGCCCGCATCCTCTCTCTTTCGTCCCTGTGGAGCCAGTTTGAGGAAAGACAAATGCCCCCTGGTTATCTCGTTGGTGAGTATTTGTGCTCAACATGGTTAATTATTTTGACAATTGCCCCTGTATTTTTTAACTGTTAGCGTCATGTTCAGCTATAGGATTAAATTTAACCATTTGTTATTTACCGACGCTAATGTCTAGTTTTATTGAAAAGCAGATATGTAGCATGTCTTACCTTAAGTGTTCAGATAGAGAATGCAATGTAACCATGTAGTTAGCATTTTACACAAGGTTTGGTTTAGGAGAAATACGCATATGTAGCATGTCTTAGATGAAATGGCAAGATATTATCTCATGCAATTTAACCCTGTCATTGTCTTTTTCCGCTAATGTCTAGTTTTATTGAAATGCAGATATGTAGCATGTCTTACCTTAAGTGTTCAGATAGAGAATGCAATGTAACCATGTAGTTAGCATTTTACACAAGGTTTGGTTTAGGAGAAATACGCATATGTAGCATGTCTTAGATGAAATGGCAAGATATTATCTCATGCAATTTAACCCTGTCATTGTCTTTTTCTGCTAATGTCTAGTTTTATTGAAATGCAGATATGTAGCATGTCTTACCTTAAGTGTTCAGATAGATAATGCAATGTAACCATGTAGTTAGCATTTTACACAAGGTTTGGTTTAGGAGAAATACGCATATGTAGCATGTCTTAGATGAAATGGCAAGATATTATCTCATGCAATTTAACCCTGTCATTGTCTTTTTCCGCTAATGTCTAGTTTTATTGAAATGCAGATATGTAGCATGTCTTACCTTAAGTGTTCAGATAGAGAATGCAATGTAACCATGTAGTTAGCATTTTACACAAGGTTTGGTTTAGGAGAAATACGCATATGTAGCATGTCTTAGATGAAATGGCAAGATATTATCTCATGCAATTTAACCCTGTCATTGTCTTTTTCTGCTAATGTCTAGTTTTATTGAAATGCAGATATGTAGCATGTCTTACCTTAAGTGTTCAGATAGATAATGCAATGTAACCATGTAGTTAGCATTTTACACAAGGTTTGGTTTAGGAGAAATACGCATATGTAGCATGTCTTAGATGAAATGGCAAGATACAGAATTATATATAAATTTTTTTTTTTTTTTTATGTTTCTGACAACTTTTAATATGGATTATGGTTTTAAAAAAAATATATTTATACAACAATATACTAGTTTAAGTATTCTGTTTGAATTATGTTCTGTTCCAAATTTATAGGTGATTCTGGGTACATGAGCCGGCCTTGGCTCATTACCCCCTTGCGTAGCCCAACTGATGTGTCTGAGGAGCGCTACAATAGGGCTCATAAGAGAACCAGGGCGGTGGTTGAAAGGATGTTCGGGCTCCTGAAGATGAGATTCAGGTGCCTGGACCGTTCTGGAGGAGCACTCCAGTACAACCCAAAGAAGGTGGCTAAGATCGTTGTAGCCTGTAGCGTCCTGCATAATATTGCACAGCGGGCTGGGATGCTGCAGGCCGTCCCGGTGGACAGAGACCTCCTCAGAGATGAGGAGGATGATCCTGTTCTAGAGGGGGAATTCCAGGACGAGGGACTTGATGTCAGAGCAGACGTCATCAACCGCCACTTTAGACGGTAAATAATAGAAGTTACACTGGAGTATTTTCAATAGATGTGAACTCTAGGGAAATGACAAGTAGAGAATTGTGCAAACATGTTAGTATTGATCAAATGTTAGAATAATCTTTATTTCTCATAATATAGGTGATGCTCTGGGCATTGGGTCCTATAGCGAGTCTTTGCCACCTGGTTTTTAAAGAGGACATCAGATGGTAAGTATAAATGTATGGACTGTTGCTGGCATGAATTGTACACAAATACATCATATGGCATACATTTTATAAACTAGTATTTAGTTTACACATTACTTAAAATGTAAATACTCAGAAAGGGATCCTCTAGCATGACTATGGTTCAATGTCACACATTAGAGGTTTGTTCTGCTCAATATGACTCATCTTCACACTTGATAGAAAATAACACAAGATGCTACACACGCTTAGTAAGCTAGTGACAGAAATTTATTCTGAAATGGGGGGTGGGAGAGGGGTACAGAAATGATTCACACACTTGTATGAAATCTTTATATATAATTTCTTACATTAGGGAGATGACTTAATCTAAAGACTGAAAGGGAACAATTTGAAGCCTGACAGTGAAGATTTCCAAGACTGACAGTGGGGAAAAAGCCAAGATTGAAATTGAAGTATACCAATGGGATCATGTCTGGCATTATATTTCAATTCTGCTGACCTTGAAAACCATACAAATACATGTTCACATGGTAAGTGCAAACTATTTGATAGAATAAGGCTGTGGAGACATCCTATTGGAGACACTTAGATGATTTTCTATTTTGTAGATGGTATTTCCCAGTCCTCTATTTAATGAACTGATGAATAATACACCTATTGAAGATCAACTGTTTACCCCTGAATTGACTTTCAAAGACCATGCATTGTCCAGGTTGGTGTACCAATGCATGCTAGTGAAGACTGTAGAATATTAGTAGCTTACATACATTAGTCATATTTAGTTCTTAATGAGATATTTAGGGATCACAATCAGACACTTAGATGATTTTACTTTTTTAGATGGTATTTCCCAGTCCTCTATTTAATGAACTGATGAATAAGACACCTATTGAAGATCAACTGTTTACCCCTGAATTGACTTTCAAAGACCATGCATTGTCCAGGTTGGTGTACCAATGCATGCTAGTGAAGACTGTAGAATATTAGTAGCTTACATACATTAGTCATATTTAGTTCTTAATGAGATATTTAGGGATCACAATCAGAAAAAGGAATACATATTATAGTTGATATAGAGGTATTTGAATGGACATGAAATATTACATTTATGTTCAGCATACATATATTGTTTACATGTGATATACATTATTATGTATAATTTTAATTTTTGATATTTAAATATAATTTTTAATCAACAATATAATGGTGTATGTATTTCATTAATTTAAAATCAATGTAATGATTATCTTTAAAAAATGTTGATCAAAGTTAGAGCATAGACACCATATGATTTTAAATGTATTTTATGAATATTTTACAACGTGTGTATTAACTTTGTTCCATTTTTATTATTTGTCATTTCAGATTGGCATCTGATGACTTCCTGGAATATTTAATTATTTTCTATTAAATATATGTTTCTTTTTAACAGATTCTAATATATATCAATATAATCTGTAAATAAATAAAACTTGGACTCCCATGACTGGTAGTTGGCTATTTGACAAGCACATGCATAAGGGAAAATAATGCATTAATAGTAGAAAATAAAAATCTTCCGAGAATATTAAAATATATCTTTTAACATTAATTGGGGAGTCAGATTCTTCAATGCTTTTATATTGAAAAAGTATATATTAAAAATATTTAGGATATGTAGTAATATTATGATTGTTTTAACATTTAATAAGGTGAAGTGGTTCAATTACATGAAAGTGACAGTGTTGTTGAATGTAAAAAGAATTGTATAAGATCATGTATCTTCCTTAGGTATCTCAAAACATTATTAGAAAATATTTTACAATTATTACATTTATAAATGGTAGGTCATTTAACTTGATATTTTTAAAAAAATAGTTATTGGATGCCAGGTTAATCTATGTAATTTTCTAGTGGAGTCATTTAACTATACTTAGTAATATTATGTATTTATTACAATCTTACCTCTTGGGTTAGACATCAAATATCTATATAGAATGTAATTTCCCCTTTAGTTTATTTTGTCAATGTTAAATCAAAATACAATATGTTTGGGTCCTTAAAGGGGTCATTCAAAATGTATATTTTGTATAGATTGTTACAAATATCATACAAGAATTTAAACATATTTAGAATGTACTATAGAATTACATTCAGTCTTTAAATATACTTGTTAAAATAAAAATAAATGCACATATCTTAGTCAATGATATAAGGCATCTATATGCAAAAAACAATCAGCATCAAAATAGCCTATGTAGAGATGTATTTAATCCACGAATATATATAATTACAATATAATGATTGAATAACAAAACATATTAAGTTGGTCAAATATAAGATTATTATACAAAATGCATACATAACATATAGCTTAATGTCCCTCTACGCTGAAGGCTAAAAAAGACCTCATTTAATAAATATATTTCAGTCAGTGTGTAAAACAATCTAGAAGTTAATCTAAATTTGCTTTACTCATATGTTAGACTCATTTAGCAAAAGGAAGGTGCCTAGGTTTATGATATATTAAGCATTATTGTGAAATGTTTATTTAAAGGGACATGAACTCAAAATATACTTAAAGGTAGCCAGTTAAAAAAACAATGATTTATACATTCTGAATGAGTATTCTATTTTAATAAACTTTAAAACTTGTCTCATATTATGAATGCTCATTGTGATGTTGCTATCATTACTTTAGAAATAAGGCAGTAAATAGCTAATTTATTTGCTTCAGTACTCTGGACAGAACTTGATTGTTTGGAATAATTGATGCAACAATCGTCAAGGACAACCCAGGTTTTTATTAAACAATTGTCTGTAATATAAAATATCATTATTGATTTGCAAAGAAACATAACAAGATAACTTAACATTTGATAATCGTATTAAATAATAAAGTTGATTAACATTTCATGCTCAATCACCAATGGTAAATTTGTTTGGACAGTGTCCCTTTAAGAGATTTAAAGAGTGTATTTATTTCTCTTCCTATCTTGACATACTTTGCTTGAAAAGCATATCGAGATAGGCTCAGTAGATGAAGATTGGTGGATGCACAGAGATGCCTTATGTGATTGTCTCAACCATGTGCATTTAAATTTCTTCTGTTGAGGATATATAAATACTAAGAGAAAATGATTTACAGTTTAAAGTCAAAACAATCTTCTATCTCTACAGATCATTTGATACAATTGTTTGTTTGTAATGTCTCTTTAAAACTAAAGACGCCATTGCACAATAACATATATGAGCACTTCAGAGAAATACAAGCTCGAGGTTTATTTGCGAATAACAAAGCTGTAGTTTAACATTTATAAACAGATTATCCAAGTTACTGACATTCTAACCTGAATTTTAACATTAATAAATATTGCGTGGGAAACGCATCTTCAAACACCAGATTAGCATATTTAAACATTAGTGTAATGTCACGCAATAGCACACAATCAATGTGCATTATAAATACATTTAATAGAGCAATGTCAATACTTCACAATAAATTTATTTAAAGAACAATAAAGACATACAATATTAAATGTGTATTTGTATTAAAGAAACAGACCGTTATTAAACCGAGAAATGTCTACAACATTAATAATGTGACAGTATTAGATTTTAAAGAGTATTTAATCATTAATATTTCACGGATCCCGGATATTAAATCTGCGTCACACATATCCGCATGACAGGCCCATGAGTTACAAATAAGTCTACATGAAAAATGAAGTTACAGCACCACCAAGCGGTATGTGTAAGGAAGTTACTAAGATATGAAACATTAAGGAACGGCCAATCAGAGTTCATCACACAAACACAACTTGAGTCAGGATGGTCTCACAGACATTATAACAATATTTCAAACTTTTATCCAATCAGATGTACAGATAAATTGTCCCATGGTGCATCTCATGTTTACTTCACCATATAAAAGTCCATTACACGTTGCCATCTTTGTCAGTTCTCTAATGCCTGCAGGCAGTGTTATATATTATAATATATTTTGTGCAATACCCAGCAGGCATGTCAGTTCCCAGGTTCACCAAGGAGGAGAGCGCTGCACTGGTCCACGCCGTCAAGGACTTTTATCCCCAGCTGTTTGGGAACAAGAGGAGCTCGACAGATGCGCCTGTTAAGAAGGCCCTCTGGGAGTCTATCACCAATGCGGTTAGATTGGTGTGTGACGTCCAGAGGACCCAGGATCAGATCATGAGGAGATTCGGAGATATGAGGTTGCGTTTATCGAAAAAAGTCAACCTCATAAGGGACTGGGTACAAGCCCGTAAAAGAGGGGGCCAAAGAAAGGCCCCGCGGAAACTGTACCTACTCCCTTATGAGGTGACTTTATGCGAGCTCCTCAATCTCCGGGTCCCCAAAAGATTTAGATCCTCGCCATCCTCGGCCTCCTCTTCTTCCCTCCCAGCTGCGGGATCTGAAAGTCCTGACGCGGGGGACAGGGCAGATGCTTCTCCGTCCGGTGGCCTGGGAGGAGCCGATAGAGAATCTGAACCAGGTAATTATCCAACTTCATATAATATTTTTAATTTTAAAAATCAAAAATGTGTATTTAGTCAGATACTAAACCTATACAGATCTCACAACATACACTACATATGATGTTTAGATATCTGATTTTAGATTATTGACACATGAAATAGGAATGATGTTTCTTGCGCTCTACAGAGTATGCGTCACAGAGCGGAAATGTAATTTCGCATCCACGTTAACATGGGTTTGCGGAAAGTGGCATTGCTTTATACATGTTGTTCAAATGACGGATGCGTAATTCCGCTTGGAATCATTGCGCAATGATCGCGAAAATGGCATTTCTCATCCACGTTAACATGGGTTTGCGGAAAGTGGCATTGCTTTATACATGTTCAAATGACGGATGCGTAATTCCGCTTGGAATCATTGCGCAATGATCGCGAAAATGGCATTTCTCATCCACGTTAACATGGGTTTGCGGAAAGTGGCATTGCTTTATACATGTTGTTAAAAATTAAATGGAAATTCTTAGATTAGTGAAGAATACAGTATTCTTATTTTAAATATTATAGCTAATAAAAAACGAATAATACAAATAAATTATAACATATGGCCATCAATTGATGATTATGTAATAACAAGCAGATATTCTTAAAGATACAGTAAACAACACAACTGATTGAAAATAAGAGTCCAGGATATATTTATCATTAATTTAATTGCGGAAACTATTAACTCATGGGACTACCAAAGGATTAATATTTTTCTATTGATTTGTTATTAATGTAAATATATTAAACATGGCATGATTAGTATTAATGATATGCAATCCTCATTTAATATATTACAGATATGGATGTGGCTGCTGGATCCTCAAGCCAGGGCTTGTCACAGTATGGTATGTCTCATTTTAATTGACATTTGTCTTAGAAACATGGACTGAACATTACATACTAAATACACATTGTTCAATATTTATATGTAATGTCTATTTAATAGATGAAAATTATATAATTATTCGGATATCCTTAAATAACATATTTGATTTTAATTGCATGCTCAATACCATTCATTACATCAACATATGGAGTAGATAATTCATTAACAAACAACAACATTGTGGAATCTATTTAATTTTAGATTAAAGGGATACTGAGCTACAATTATTAATATTGTCTTTCACATACAGTATGCAATATTAATAAACATAAAATATAATACTATCATCATATGTGACATATTCTATTGCTAAATGTAGTTTAAAATAAAGAAAGTACGTTTATGTGCATCGAAATATTTGTTGACCAACCTGGGTTTATATTGATGATTGGTGGATACCTTCAACAAACAATATTTACTGAATCCAATATTCCTTATCTGCCTTTAAGATTAATATCGAGCAACATTCTAATTATAATAGGAGTCAATGTTAAATCATTTTTTACAGTTTGAACATAGAAATCAATTATTTAAATTAATCATGTCAGTGTCCCTTTAAGACAAAATAGATTCATTCATCTTTACATTCTTTTTATTAAAAACTATTGATATATAAATCTAATTATCTGTTGGAGTTACTTTATAGATATCTGCATACTCTAACAGCACCATGATTACATATTTGTAATAATCAAGTTTGTTATGTATTGTGATAAATATGTGTTGTGTCCTAAACAAGATTACTGTACATTGAAAAAATGGGTCGATGTGACACATGTTTGTTTAGATTTGTCAACAGATGCTCCTCAATATGTGGTTTGTGTGTATTCTTGTAACTTCTTAAGGACATATGACGGAATTATTCCGTCATAAAACAATTGAGCTAAGTGAAAGCTGTGTCCTTAAAGGGTTAAGAACATTGATCATTGGGTATATTTAGATATGCAATAGCAGCATCTGAGATGAATTTGATGTCTAATGTAGTCTGACATTAAACATATGTTCAATACAGATATGTTTACAGAATCCCCTTGATTCAATCAAGCATTTTCTGGTGTAATGACTGCTCTATTCTTCACATTTTAAAGTTGATTAATGTTAAAATTCTAGACAGATGTGATTTAGTGATATCCAAAATGTGTTTAATAATATATATCTATATCATTCATAGAGAGAGTTGGTGTGGGAAGCCCACAGGAATCCAGCAGTGACATAGAGCCGCCTTTGCGGTCTCCTGGTAAGTCCATTGACTCATTTATATGTAATTGAAGGTGTATTGCTAATCAATATTATGATCATGATTCCGATGAAGCATAACATTATAAAAAATCATAGAATTTATCTTCTGATTATATATTTATTTTTTCTATTGAGCGATTAATAATTTCTACTTTATTAGTCTACACATTTGTTATTCATAAGATGTCTAACATATGTTTTTTTCAATTTGATTTTTTGACAACAGTCATCAAGTGATACACACATGAGAAATCTTAAATGTTCTATGTACTATGCTTTTATGAATTTAACATTAAGACAAACAATACATTAATATTCTGATTTATTGACAATAACAAATCTATTGTCATTTGTATGCTCCATCAAAATGATGTAAATCATAACTTTGTGTGTGTATATCTTTAATGCAACATTGATGTGCGTATTTGAGCAACAGTAACATATGTTATAATATCTGATCTTAAGGTGTACACAACATGTTATGTTTTACAGAGATTGATGTCACATGTGGGATGGAGGAGGAAGAGGCTGCCTTGGAGTCTGATGGTATGTGAAATATATCTATCATGTTTCCAACATGTTTCTTTTTTTGAAATCATTTTATTGAAGACATTCAAAGTCTACAGCTTTTTCCCTTTAAAAAGGAATATTATTTGTCTGTTCAAATACACTACTGCCCCCTTTCTATATCAGGCAGCATGAAAATCTGCTTGTATATATTTTTTTAAGAAAATATAATTCATGCCATCATTATGTCACATGCATATTCCATGCCAAAACACAATAATAATTTTCAAATTGTACAGACAGTCATTGAGATTCATCTGAGTGCCTATATAGATACCATATCCTCATTTCAGAATAGTTTACAGATTCAAACACACTTCAAAGTATATTGAAAACATAATCAATTTGAAATGCGTTGATTTGATGTCAGGATGTATGAGATGTTAATATATTTCTTTTACATTTTCAGATGGATCCACCACTTCTGGTCATCTGGATTCCGCCCCTGCCCAGTCACAGACCCCTCCCCATGCACACACCCCTGACCATGGCCACACCCCTGCACACACCCAGAGCCCTTCCCATCACCAAACTCATGACCATGCCCCGACCACTGCCAGCCCTTCCCATATTTCATATCCTGTCCCTCCCAAAAAACGCCCATACACCCCCCTTCGCCGCTCTCCCCGTATTCTGGCCCGTACAGCTGCCCAGACCCAAACTCCCCACTCCCCAGCTGTACGGCCTACCCTGGAGCGGCAGCTCACCACTCCCCAAGCCATTCCCATCCCTCCCCAAGCCAATCCCATACCTCCCCCCTGTTTCAACCTTCATTGTCCTGGGTGTCAGATTGTCCTTCCCAGGCACAGCTGTAAGTATCATTCTAAATACACTTTATAAGATACTTAAAGGTACAGTGAAGTTAAATTGGTTAAATTGTGATTCAAATCCAGCATGCAATGTTAAGCCAATGTATAATAGAATACTCTTATGAATTATTCGTCATTCTCTTGATATATTTATGGAAAACAACTTATTCCTATAATTAGTTTAAACAATAAAATAAATGTGGCCATCATTTCTTTATTGTTGGATGAATGTATCCATCAACCAGCATGCACAAACAAAGTTCATCAACAAATATTGGCTTCCATAAAAACCAACATTCTTGCATTCAAAATATAGCTTGACAATTAAAACATATAATGAATATGTGTAATTTCTAAAGATTTGTCATGTCATGCTCTATCTGAATCAGTCCATTAAATATTTAGGTTCAGTGTCCCTTTAATTGGATATCACTACATATACCAAACACCACTACTTGGATCCAAAATTTTATGTCCAAATGTGGATACATTATCTCTTGTCTAACCCAGTGGGAATGTAATTTCTTCTGGTTGCTATGTTTACACAGCTTGTCCTCAATGCCAAAATGTTTAAGGATAGGTGTGCCTACCACAGTCTAAATTGAATTTTTAAATTGCTGATGTAAGTACAATGTAAATCCTTTAACAAGATTTGATACACTCAAGCTGTATAAGTGGATCATCTAAAACCAATTAAAGGGGACAACATGTTTGAGTAACATGAGCCTTTAATGATTTCTGTCTGTCTGAATAACCTAATTCATGTGTAAAGAATATATGAAAAATAATTTATGTAAATAATTATTTGTCTTTATGATGACAATGTATGTATTAAAATCTTTTATTCTGTTGTGTAATTATCCTTAATATTTTATTTTATTTTATTTTAGGCTGTGACTCAGCATGGCTCATGCTAGAAGGGATAGCAAGAGTAGAGCAGGCCGTGTTGAGGAACGCAGCTGTCCTGAGAGGGATGAACGACACCATGCAGGCCCAGCTCCGGGTTCAGGACTTGACTCTGCGTGAAATTATGCAATTACGTTCAAGGCCTGAATCTGGAGCTGGACATGCACAGGACAATGAAGAGGATGACCAGTAAGTGGAGGATCTGGATATGCTCCATGGTGGCAGATAATAATCCTCCGTCCACATGTTGAATTTTTATTTATATTGTTGCCATTTGGCCTTTTTATCAGTTTATTGTTGTGCCTGTTGCACTCTTTTACCTTGTCATGTGTCTCCAATGAGGCTATGCTGGCCCTTGGCAACTCTCTTCATGGACTGTGATGCACTGTGTTACCTTGTCATGTGTCTCCAATGGTGCTATGCTGGCCCTTGGCAACTCTCTTCATGGACTGTGATGCACTGTGTTACCTTGCCATGTGTCTCCAATGGGGCTATGCTGGCCCTTGGCAACTCTCTTCATGGACTGTGATGCACTGTGTTACCTTGCCATGTGTCTCCAATGGGGCTATGCTGGCCCTTGGCAACTCTCTTCATGGACTGTGATGCACTGTGTTACCTTGTCATGTGTCTCCAATGGTGCTATGCTGGCCCTTGGCAACTCTCTTCATGGACTGTGATGCACTGTGTTACCTTGCCATGTGTCTCCAATGGGGCTATGCTGGCCCTTGGCAACTCTCTTCATGGACTGTGATGCACTGTGTTACCTTGCCATGTGTCTCCAATGGGGCTATGCTGGCCCTTGGCAACTCTCTTCATGGACTGTGATGCACTGTGTTACCTTGTCATGTGTCTCCAATGGGGCTATGCTGGCCCTTGGCAACTCTCTTCATGGACTGTGATGCACTGTGTTACCTTGTCATGTGTCTCCAATGGGGCTATGCTGGCCCTTGGCAACTCTCTTCATGGACTGTGATGCACTGTGTTACCTTGTCATGTGTCTCCAATGGTTCTATGCTGGCCCTTGGCAACTCTCTTCATGGACTGTGATGCACTGTGTTACCTTGCCATGTGTCTCCAATGGGGCTATGCTGGCCCTTGGCAACTCTCTTCATGGACTGTGATGCACTGTGTTACCTTGCCATGTGTCTCCAATGGGGCTATGCTGGCCCTTGGCAACTCTCTTCATGGACTGTGATGCACTGTGTTACCTTGCCATGTGTCTCCAATGGGGCTATGCTGGCCCTTGGCAACTCTCTTCATGGACTGTGATGCACTGTGTTACCTTGTCATGTGTCTCCAATGGGGCTATGCTGGCCCTTGGCAACTCTCTTCATGGACTGTGATGCACTGTGTTACCTTGTCATGTGTCTCCAATGGTGCTATGCTGGCCCTTGGCAACTCTCTTCATGGACTGTGATGCACTGTGTTACCTTGCCATGTGTCTCCAATGGGGCTATGCTGGCCCTTGGCAACTCTCTTCATGGACTGTGATGCACTGTGTTACCTTGCCATGTGTCTCCAATGGGGCTATGCTGGCCCTTGGCAACTCTCTTCATGGACTGTGATGCACTGTGTTACCTTGTCATGTGTCTCCAATGGGGCTATGCTGGCCCTTGGCAACTCTCTTCATGGACTGTGATGCACTGTGTTACCTTGTCATGTGTCTCCAATGGGGCTATGCTGGCCCTTGACAACTCTCTTCATGGACTGTGATGCACTGTGTTACCTTGTCATGTGTCTCCAATGGTGCTATGCTGGCCCTTGGCAACTCTCTTCATGGACTGTGATGCACTGTGTTACCTTGCCATGTGTCTCCAATGGGGCTATGCTGGCCCTTGGCAACTCTCTTCATGGACTGTGATGC
This sequence comes from Bombina bombina, assembly GCF_027579735.1. NCBI lineage: Eukaryota > Metazoa > Chordata > Amphibia > Anura > Bombinatoridae > Bombina > Bombina bombina. The sequence continues at coordinate 679,960,572 of NC_069503.1, forward strand.
ACTGTGTTACCTTGCCATGTGTCTCCAATGGGGCTATGCTGGCCCTTGGCAACTCTCTTCATGGACTGTGATGCACTGTGTTACCTTGTCATATGGCTCATATATTCCTTATTTTTACAAGATTATTTATAAACGTTGTGTATGTTTTCTTACATACTAATAAAATACATTTTATTTCACAAATCTTTGTCCTCATTCTTCCTGTTATTTTTTGAAAGCTCTAGTTTATGTTGTTGATCCTTAAAGGGACATAACAAATATATTTGTTATAATGAAATCATATATGTAAGACAATAGTAAATGACTTTAAGATTAACATCTCCAATGTAATCTTATTATTTGTGTTTATATTATTTTCTCTTAGCTCTATCATTGCCTGATTATGATTAGCAGAGTAATTTATTTATATATGTATATATATATTTGTATTTGTGTATATATGTATATTTAAATGTTCAGATCCATGTGTGTATTTATAAACTCTGCATGAATTGATGCACCTTTACCAAATGATCTGAGTATTGATACAATGATATAATCCCTGTAAAGTGTTCATTTTATTTAAATAGTATTGACTATGTGTATGCTCTTTTTAAAAACAAAATAATGTCCCTTTAAGTGATGTTGATCACTATTGTAAATGAATGTATTTCCATTTGTAAAGCGTTTTTGTCCTTTTTACAAGAACAAGGACATATAGTTTTATTAATAAACAATCTTATTGTAATGTTGACAGCACCTGTATTTCATTTTCAAATCTATATTATTGTCAAAGTGTAACCAAATAAATCTCTGTGTGTAATGCAAATAATGTAGATGATGAATATTAGTTAAGTAATATGTTAACAAAATACATCTCCTCCCATATATGGCTATAGGTAGGCTGACAATAATTAAACTTGAATAAATGACACGTTTAATCAATACATGTATAACTATTGTTATTCAACAACAATCCAAACATATCTTAAAACATCAATGGCATATGTATTTCTCATGTGTATCTTTTAAATGTTAAAGATATACACCATAGCTATAGTTCAAGGGACAGTCAAGTCCGAAAAGATGATTCATGATTTGGTGACATTCCTAGATAGCAATCTACACACATACTAGTTCCTAAAATATAAATACGTTTCTTAGTGATATGCCAAGATGTCACTGAGTCCTTGTATTGTCTGCGGTTTTTCAGCGATCTCGGATGCGCCATGTTGCTTAAGACGTCACCTGCCAGGCTGTCCAATGATTCCTTGTATTGACTGACGTTCTTACGTGATCAGGAATATGCCTTTTATTGGATTGCGTTTTGACGCGATCAAGGATGCGCCTTTTTTTTTTGGGCGTTCTTACGTGATCAATAATGTGCCTTTCATTGGATGGCGTTCTTACGTGATCAAGGAAGCGCCATGTTAAGACGGCACATGTAAAGGTAAAAAAACGTCTGATTGGATTGCGTAGTCCCGCAATATTTGTGCACGTTAAAAACGTTTGTGACTGCATGCAATTTTAAAAAGCTTGCGAATATGTATTATTTGCATCATGTTACATTGTTGACCCGTAGCTGATAAAGACCACCACATTCTCTTTTGCTGGATGTCTGGTTGAATCAACGAACGAAAGCAAAATGTTTTCATGCATAGGATATTTATAGGCAAGTGCAAATCTCTACAGTCCATGTTTAATATGTTTGTCAACAATGTTCCTTTTTCTGAAAAATTACTGTTGTGTTTAATGTTGAACATATCTAATTAATAAATATGCGCTATTGTGTTTGAATAAAGTAATCAATATGCATTTATCATATGCTAAATATATGATGCCGACTTCTTCTAAATGTAATTTCGTTGTATATTTTATTAAAGGTTCATTAGACACTCACATTATAAATAAAAATATTTGATTTTGTCTCTAGTTAGATAGTCCATTGTTTAACCAATAGGTTTATTTTGTCTTGTGTTCTAAGAAAATGTAAGTAATTTTCTTACTCCTCGCAAAGCCTCTGAGTTTCATGTGAGTACCATCTCCAGCTTTGTCCAGTTTGTGTAAAGGGTCTTTTCATATGTTAATGATGGTGTATTGTGTTGTTTTACGGTTGTAATGGTGGTTCATCTATATTTTCAATATAGCTAACCCTATTTTATTTGCAAGTGTTTGAAGCTTTTTAATATTGATATCAGTATATGTTAATCTTGTTGTTTGTAGTAGTGTCTATTACATACAGTTATGTAAAAAATATAGGATACTGTCCCTTGAATGCAAATGTTGTTTTTTGTATCATGTATGAGATCCACATAGTTTAATCTTCAAATATATTTTTGTTAGCATATTTCCCCCCCCCCCACTCCTAAAAGGACTTTAAACCATATTCATTGTTAAAATAAAAATATTTACAATAAAATATTAACACAATAATGTCTCTTAAAGAAAATAGACTTTATTTAACACGTCAATATAAATGTGATTTTAAAATTTATTTTTTGACAAAGTACATGTAGATATACCAACAAGCTTAAAATATGTGTTAGCATATGTAATGTTGTTAAAGGGACAGTTTAGAAAAATGTTATTTTTTAAAATTATTCGAAAAGTCAATTCTGTAATATCAAGGATATCAAATGTTTCTCAACAATTGAACATTTGTCTGGGTTTATTTAAATTTGCTATCTAAACCTATGAGGTTGGTGTGCTCATTTCTTAAATCTTGAAGAGTGCTTGTAATCATTATACAATTTGAGCACTAGAGGGCATTTGGATAGCATTTGTATATGTAAAACCTTGTGCTCATACAGCATATTATTGACCATGTATTGATCATTGATATCTAAAATGTTGTTATGTCAGAACAACAAATAAGTGGTCATTTTTCATAGTCATAGATACAAGGGTAAGCACATAAGTCACACATGTATTTCTCCATGTTTTGTTGTTTCAAACTTTATAATGCGTAATACAGTGTTTTCTTTGTAATCAATAATTTTCTGACTGTCCCTTTAAGCTGTGTTATTGGCATTCAAACAGTAATATGCCATCATGGATAATTGTTATGGTAATTTAGTTAGCGATTCGGGAAACAGTTTGGACATCACATCACAGAAACCAATCAATATCATGAACAAGGATAGGTATGTGATGATGTGGTTTTCACACACTTATAACCCACACTCTGCAAAGAATCTTCCTCCATGGACCCGGTCCCATAGAAGTCGATTATATACAGAGTGTGGTCCACAAGTGTATGAAAACCACATCATCACATACCTATCCATTACACATTACATAAAAAAAAAATTTGAAGATGGAAAAAAATACTTACTTCCTCTTCCTTCCCCTCTTCCCACGGGGCTGAGGCTCTGGGAGAGGCAACTGCCGACTCCGAAGAGTCCTCCTTGGAGCTGTTGTGGGAGGAGTGGAAGGAAGAGTACTGGGACGACCAAGGGGAGGAGTAGATGGCTGAGGAGGAGAAGATGGATGAGGAGGAGAAGATGGCTGAGGAGGAGGAGAAGATGGCTGAGGAGGAGGAGGAGTAGATGGCTGAGGAGGAGGAGGAGTAGATGGCTGAGGAGGAGGATAAGATGGGCCGGCAGGAGGAGATGGCCCAGCAGCAAGAGGCCCAGCAACAAGAGGCCCAGCAACAGGAGGTAGACCAGCATGCGCCTCCCGGAAAAATGTGAACATTTCCTGATGAAGATTAAACATTCTTGTTTGTCCTTCTTGTATTCTATTCAGTATGCTGATTATTTCATTTTGTCCTTGTATAATTTGATTCTGGCCATCAAGTATTCTGCGTCGTCCTTCTATATTTTCTATCCGGGAGGTACGCATCTGGTCTATGTACTCCAGTAGAACCCGCACCTCCGCTATTTCCTCTTGTTGTGCCTGTTGAACCCGTGCACGGCGGGGTGCCCGTGCACGGCGGAGTGCGGGTCTTTGAGGGACCTCGGGTTCCGCGGGTTCAGCGGGATCCTCCTGTGCTTCCGGGGCCTCTTCATCATCTCCCGTGCGCTGTTCGTCACGGGGGGCCTCTTCCCTCCGAAGTGGGAATTCCTCACCACCACTCTCATCCCGGGGAGATGCAGGAGGCTGTGCTGCCTCGTCCCCAGACTCTGTATATAAATAAATAAAAATAAAAAAATATATATATTAGCATATTTGCAAATCAAGGTTTAAATGACTTAGCTTACGATACAATTACAAATGCAGAATCATTAATCCACTTTGAAATCTAACAAACAATCAATACGATTTCCGCTTTTTCTAAACCGTGTTTGTGATATCTGTGGTAAATCTGAATGTTTTAGCGTTTGTTTTCAGTCTGTTTAAATGCACACCTAACCTATAGCCTAGATACTGATGTAACCGCAAAGTAATAGAATGCGTGTAAACAGCGTAATAGCATTAATCTGATCCTTAACACATGAAACCCAATGTTTTATCTTTCATGATTTAGAAGCATACATTTAGTATCAACTTTCGAATGTACTTTTCTTATCTAATTAGCTTCATTCTCTGGATATTCTTTGCTGAAAAGCATATCTAAATATGCTTATAAGATGCTGATTGTTAGCTGAATATAGCTGCCTCCTGTGATTGTTTCACCGTGTGCATGGCTATTTCTTCATTAAAATATATCTCAATAATGAATCAAATTAGGTAATATAAGTACATTTGAATGTTTTGTCAAATTGTATTCGCTACCTCAATCATGAAAGTAAATGTTTGCGTATAGTGTCCATTGAAATACATTCGTATGTGAAATTATTGTTCAATGAGCTTACCGTCAGATGAGAGTGGCAGGTTCCCGGTATCGATTCCTCCGATACCGACTACTTCCACCTCGGAGATGCTGGGCCGCAACATTTCCTCCCATCTGCAGTACTCCATTTCAAGGGCAGGGCCGCCACCGGTCCCTGCGGCATGTCGGGCCTCCAGGCTTAACTTTTTTTTAAGTTCAAGTTTACAGTCCCGGTACCGATGTTTGATAGAATCCATATCCCGGTTCCGGCCACCCACTGCATTGACTGCATTCCTAATCTCGTTCCAGAGCCTCCTCTTGTCAGTCGGGGTGGTCTTTTGGTGCTGCAGCATCCTATGCCTGGCCATATAGGCCTCTACGAGGGCCTCCTTCTCCTCCATCGTAAACCTCGCCTCCCTAGTCGCCTTGGCCTTCCCCTGTGACGATGCCCTCTGTTTCCCGGACTGTGAAGCCCTACTCTGACCGCCACTGGGCCCAGCCACTTGGTCATCTTGAACCAAGTGGCTGGGTCCACCCACCGCTTCCACCCCCGCTTCCTGCCCCCCTTCCTGCCCCCCTTCCTGCCCTGTTCCTCTCCCCCTCCCTCTACTCCCCCCTCTACCTGTCCCCTGCCTGGCCTCCATCTCCTCCCTAAACTAAACCCCAAATAATCAAACAAAAAGTGAGTGTGATGAAATGAAAGGGGGTCAAAATAAAGAACTAAAAAGACAAAAAAGGTGCTTAAAGTGTGAGGGATGTAAAAAAGACAAAGAGGGTAAGGAGTATTTAAATAAACGAAAAGAATAAGACTAAAAGGAGGATATGTAAACTAAATGTAACTAGGGGATGGGTATGGGATGGGTATGGGGTATGGGATAAGAGTAAATGGGATGAAAGGGAATGGGACTACAAGGAATGGGGTATGGAGTGTAGTATGAGGGGGTAGGGGGTATGGAGTGTATGTAGTGTTATTGATAAGTGTATGTATGTATTGAATGTGTTTGCGTGTAAATGTGTTAAGTGTACAGATAAATCACTCGCTCGCTAACTCACACTACTTCTAATTCTCAATAACAAACACTCCCACTAACGCTCACTAACTACCACTAACTGACGCTCCCACTAACAACTCTCACTAATAACTCCCACTAACTCACTCACGCTCCCACTAACAGACTCTCTCCCACTCCCACTAACTCCCACTAACTCACTCACTCTCTCACGCTAACACTACCAACTGACTCTCTCACGCTAACACTACCAACTGACTCTCTCACGCTAACACTAACTCACTCTCAAAAATTCTCAAACTCTCTATTCTTAAACCTCCAATCTCCAAAGACCCACCAGCAACACAGTCAAAGAAGCCATGCTTGTGTGGTGCTTATATACCCTGTGTAAATGTTTAATGATGTCCCAATTTCCATTGTAATTAGTGTTCAGGTGTGCTTTATTAGCAATTAATATTATTGCAATGTGTATTAGGTGTATGAATTTGCGCATGCTCATTTAGAGTTGATATTTGTGGAATGTGTAGAATGCGATGATGTCATAGTGTTCGTTTTAGCTTTCATTGTCCAAAAGTATTCTTTTTAAATGTGAATTTGCGATGGTGTGTTCTTCGTGAAGTGTTGTATATGTATGTTTTTCATAATATATAATGATATTGAATGCGATTTTGTTTCTATTGTATGTATATATTTTTTAATCCTTGTTGTTATTGTGCGATTTTCCGCATCTTAAAGTATATGCGTATTCCCCGTATAAATAGTATTAAAACTTCCCCCGCTTGTGAATGTGTAATGCTTGTGTGCTTTGTTGATTGATTGTTGTTGTGACATTTGCGGCGTGTTATTGTTGTGCATGATGTTGTATGCGTCATATGACCGAGCTGTGCGTATTCTCGCGAGATCGAGTGTTAGGTGAAAAAAGGCAATTTATTTGCTTTCCCATTGATCTCTATGGGAGACTGTCTAACGCGGGCAGGATTACGCGTGTGACATACACGCGTTAGGAGCATCGTTAGATGGTCTTATATTAACTCTAAATACCGGAGTCAAACAATGACGTGCGTTAGACATAAACACGCGTGGCGTTAACAGCCCATCTACCGCCGAACTCTAAATCTAGGCCTTAGACATTTTCTTGTGTTTTTTAGCTGCTGGAGAGTAATTAGAATCATCAGAATTGTCAAAAGAATCTGAATTAATATCAGTATAATTATCTTTATCTGAAGAGTTAGAATTTGAGGAAGAAATTTTTTAAAAAGATTTAACTTTAGATTTAGATTTTGACATTAGAGTAGAATCCCCCATTTGGGTAGCCTTGGGGTGCAGGGTTCTTTTAACAGCTGTTTTAGTTCCTTTGCTGTGAGGAAAAGATGTGTCAGAAAGTAACTGACGGGATTTTAAAATTAATTTTTTGCTTGCTTGAACAGCAATAGATGGATTTTTTCTTTTTAAAGGCTTTTTATGTGTCTTTTATACCCATTAATGAGGTCATTTTGTTAAATAATTTGTTCATAGAAGAATCTATCATAATTTGCACATAATGTGCAGTTAATGGGTTACTACCTTCAGGAGATTCAGACATTATAAATATTAAAATATTAAAATTTATACAATAATAAACTAATATAATAATCCAGCTGATTTAAAACAATTTTGTTAGAGAGTAAATATATAAATAACCAAATACAACACAAAAACACTGGTATTAATATGTCACAAAAATATTTACACAAAAAAACTTTTTAAGTAAATATTTGTAATATAAAGGAAATAAATTAGAATTAAGAAAAAACTGTAAGACAGGTATCTGTGGTGGAGAGAAGCAACCGATTTGAAACAAAGTTGCTCTTATCCCACCGTAGCTGTTCTAAGGCATTTCTCCCACACGTCAGAAGAAGAGGGCGGGAAAAAGCCTCAGGACAGCCCCTAAAATGGCGGCGCAGTCGCGCGCAACTAGTAAAGGAGAAAGACCGAAAATGGATGACAGGGAAGATTGTGTCAAAGCGGTAAGTAAGACCGCAGCAGAGACACGGATTAACCAACGAACTTAGCGATAGGGAAAAACGGGGGGAAACTAACGAAATTGGTAGAAAAAAGGAATAGAGTACGAATATAAGAAAAACACAGTACAAGAAAATACAGAGAAAAAATAAGAAATAAAAACAATAAACCAATTTTTTATTTAATAACACAATATCACAAGAAATATTGATATGGCTTATCTTATTGATGAGCAGCAAAAGAAAGAGGAGCTTTGACAGCTTATGGGTCAATTTATAGTCAATTCCCTTCTTTGATTGGCTGCTTTTTTCTTGTTTTTTATAAGTAAGCTCACATACTAGCTTCTTATTGTTTTTTTCAATATCTGTTCTGTTTTAATATCTTGTTATTCTTTAAAAGTCTGCATATGAGTAGTAAAGAAAGATTATGCAAAATAGGAGTCTCTGGTCTTGTAATATAATTAAAGCTAGCTGAGTGAGCCCCAAGCCAGAATACTTGCCTGGCACGGTCATTGTACCCTGTCTGTGGCGGCCACCCCCCCCCAGATGTGTCAAACAACGTTTATCCACCTCAAAGACCTTCTGACAGTCCTCAGAGACACAGTGCCACACACTTCAGAGCTCAGTTAGTAGCGAGCTCTTCACTGCTGCCACCCGCACTTATTCAGAGTCACCAGGTGCAGTCACATGCTGCAAAAATTTGTGACTGGAGCCACGTGACTGTAGACAACTCATGCACTGATTGGGTGCAATGTCAAGTGATGGGAGGACCCAGCCAATAAGAATAAAAAAAAGGAAAACAAAGAAATCAACAATGCAGTGGCCAGGGGCTGGTGCAATGCAGGACAAACTGCACTCTCCCTGGGACAGCGGGACAAACCCCTAAAATTGGGACTGTTCTGCGAAAATCGGGACAGTTGGGGGGTATGCTTTTGCAATGGTAGATAACTCAGGATATTCTAAAGAGTATTTTAGTGGTTTTATGCAGTTACTTTATCATAGCCCATGGCTGTGCTTAACGTAAAAAGTGGCATGAAAAGGTCAGGGGATCCATGAAAATTCCAAAAAACTATATGGTTTCCCTGTGCTTGCCTTTTTGTAGAGCACATATGCATTAAATACTGTGATCTGCACAACATAAAAGGCTACTTTTTATACCAGGTTCTGGTCTTTCTGTGATGTAGATATGTCTGTAGGCATTGGTCAGCTAAATTTACTCCCCCTCATCTTTTGGCTGTACTCCATAATGCACTTTGGCTTTAGAGTCTGTGCATCTTTTCCCTTTACAGACACTGGCACTGTAGCTTCATTGTGCATTGTGGAGAACATGTACACTTATTTTTAGTCGGTGTACTGAAAGGCCAGTAGCTCATCATGAAGTAACGCTAACATTGTGCCCCCACGTTTTTTTCCATAATTCTTTTTCTGGGGGAAATCTTTTTGATTGTTTTGCACTGTGCCACAATCCAGCGTATCAAATAAAATAAAAAATGTACATAGCTTTCTGCTGGTGTAAAGTTATCTACCCATAATTAGTACCCTTTGTTTAGCAGGGGTAGTAGCAGATCCCACACAATTTTACCATTGAATCTGGGCAGCCAGGTGAATCTAAGTGGCTATGTTTTTCCTGATAAATTTGAAATGCCCAGGTATGCCTGTACTGCATTCACACAGTTTGTAAAATTTAACACCATAGCTGGAACGCTTGGATGGGATATATTGTTTGAAAAGCAGTCTCCCCTTAAATTTCATAAGCGATTCATCAATACAGATATTCTGGCCAGAGATGGACATTTTTTTTTTTTTTTGGGACAGATGGTTTATTAGGGGCCTTATTTTATATAACCTGTCATGCAAAGGGGTCATTTCTGGGGGGCACTGGACATTATCATTAAAATGAAGAAACCACAGCAACTATTCCTCTTCATAATGCCTGGAAAAAAGTGGTAGCCAGGATGGGGTTCTGGCTCCAATAAGAACATATGATGGGTTTTTTCATAATCCCCATTGCCAAAGTCAGGGCCACAAACTTTTTAATCTCAGGTATGTCGGTGGGGTGCCAGGTATTTTTTCTGACATACTGAGACTGCGGACTCTCCAAGAGATACTGGCTGACATATACATTTGTTTGAGCAACTATATGCTCAAACATGGTATCTGTCAGAAACAGGGAGAGGTAGTTTATTGGCTCAGATACTGGAACATTAGTTGTGATTCCAGTAGTCTCTGTAAATGGGGGTATTTCAGGGGCAGTTAAATTTGGGGCTAGTCAATTTTGCTCATTTTTTGGATGCCTTCTTTTAAGTGGAAGGCAGGGAACACCATCACTGGATGCATCATTTAGAGGCTCTATATCTGATGCTGTAAGAGTTACGCTGTCAAATAAAGCAGAGAGGGTTTCACTCCCTGAATCTTGGGCAAGAATGGTGTAAGCTTCTTCTTCTTAATAGCGCTCAGCCATAAGGGATTTTTTTAATTTCTAACACAAATTCCCACTTTACTACCCCAAAATTCCACTTCACCCCCAATTCCCAGCCCTATTCCCACCCCCCTATTCCCCCAGGAAAGCACTGGGAAGGACGGTGATCAGGATCGGCAAGAAAGGGTTAAACTGAAAAACTGAAAGGAAGGAATTAACAGCAACTAAAGATCCCTCACCAAAAAAAATAATATTGATTAGCACTAATCAAAGTCCTAACAGGCTTATCACAGTACGAACAGGGTGATCACAGGAGCACCACTTTGATCAGCAGCATTTATATATATATATATATATATATATATTTTTTTTTTATTATTTCTTTCTCAAGCACACAGACTGTGGGACACGTCAATCTGCCTTCCTCTCTCCCTCAAATCGCAGTGAGGGAAGAGAGGAAGCAGATACACTTGTAACAGCCAATCATCCCACTTATTGGCTGTTACAGTGTTGCAGGGAACGATTGATACACCTCCTGCATGCTGATTATATCCTGGGGGAGTGCCTGAGGTGCTAGGCACATCCCCCAACTGGATCCAGCACACACAAGGCAATGGAGGGGGAGCAGGACATGCAAACAGTTAGGACATTCTATCCCGTCCTAATGGCGCCAAAGCCCTGTGCGGTAAGGATGGCATAAAACGGCATTAAAGGGACAGTCTAGTCAAAAATAATCGAAATCAGATAGGGCATGTCATATTTTAAACAAATTTCCAATTTACTTGTATCATAAATTTTGCTTTGTTCTCTTGGTATTCTTGGTTGAAAGTTAAACCTAGGTAGTCTCATATGCTGATTTATTAGCCCTTGAAGGCTGCCTCTTATCTGAACTAGAGGGTGTTAGTTCATGTGTGCCATATAGAAAGCATTCTGCTCACACCTGTAGAGTTACCGTGGAGTCAGCACTGATTGGCTAATAAATGCAAGTCTGTCAAAAGAACTGAAATAAGGGGGCAGTATGCAGAGGCTTAAATACAAGGTAATCACACAGATAAAAAGTGTATTAATATAACAGTGTTTGCTGTGCAAAATTTAGGAATGAGTAATAAAGGGATTATCTATCTTTTTGAACAATACAAATTCTGGTGTAGAATGTCTCTTTAATCAGACACATATACTGTAATTCCCCCATGTCTACTATCTTTTTTGTCTCCGCCTGGGGGTTCACTTACCAGAGGATCAACATGGTTCCCCCCCCTTGATCCCCCCGGCTGAGGCAAAAACATAATGAAGATGGTGGAATTACTGTGCAGCGTATATGTATATGTTTGATTAACAACGCATACACTGGAAGCAGCAGATCAGTTTCCTCGTCGAGATTTGCTACTTGCATCTGCACATGCTGGTCATTATCCTCAGGCATGGTACCCCAGGATTGGCGTAAAGCTGATGTGGTGCCACTCTTCAAAAAGGGAAGCAGGGATGATCCAGGAAGCTATAGACCAGTTAGTCTGACATCAATAGTGGGGAAGATATTTGAAGGGATTATAAGGGATTATATTTATGAGCATATTCGTGTAAACAAGATTATGAGTTCTAATCAGCATGGCTTTAGGAGAAATAGATCATGTCAAACTAATCTAATTAGATTCTACGAGGAAGTAAGTAAAAATATAGATAAAGAGGAATCAGTTGATGTGATATACTTAGATTTTGCAAAGGCATTTGATACAGTGCCACATGAGAGATTAATGCACAAAATTAAGGGACTGGGAATAGCTGAAAATGTTAGCTCATGGATAAATAACTGGATAAAAGATAGGGAGCAACGAGTAGTAGTAAATGGATCATACTCAGATTGGACAAAGGTAATCAGTGGCGTCCCCCAGGGATCAGTACTGGGCTCTGTTCTTTTTAATATTTTTATAAATGAGTTGGAGCAAGGATTAAATAGCGACATCTCTATTTTTGCAGATGATACTAAGTTAAGTAAGGTCATTAGGTCAGAGCAGGACGAACTCTCTTTACAAAGGGATTTGCTCAAATTAGATCTATGGGCAAGTGAATGGAAAATGAGATTTAATACTGAAAAATGCAAGGTTCTACATTTTGGAAGTAAAAATAATCAGGCTACGTATTTTTTTAAATGGGACAAGACTTAGCCAAACACAGGAGGAAAGGGATTTGGGAGTAGTAATAGATAACAAGCTAAAGATGAGTGCACAAATCAGGGCAGCGGCTTCAAAGGCTAATAAGATACTAGCATGTATTAAAAGAGGCATTGATTCAAGGGAGGAAAGCATAATTCTGTCATTATATAAAGCCCTGGTAAGACCTCACCTTGAGTTTGGAGTGCAGTTCTGGGGACCGATTGCTAAAAAAGATATTGCAGAACTAGAAAAAGTTCAGAGAAGGGCCCCAAAGCTAATAAGGGGATTGGAGAAATTAACCTATGAGGAGAGGCTAGCCAAACTGGGTCTGTTCTCTTTAGAAAAAAGGCGCTTGAGAGGTGACATGATTACTTTATATAAATATATTCAAGGCCCATATACAGAGATGACAGAAGCTCTGTTTATTCCAAGAAAATAGTTTCTGACAAGAGGTCATAATTTAAGGTTGGAGGAAAGGAGATTTAATCTCCTGCAATGGAAACGTTTTTTCACTGTAAGAGCAATAAAATTGTGGAACTCATTACCAAAGGAGGTAGTGAATGCCAATACCATAGATACATTTAAAAATAGTCTGGATAAATTTCTGTATATAAACAAAATTCATGGATATGATTGCTAGTATTAAATGGTTCACATTTTAATGGGGTTATTTAAGCTTAACTGGAGCTTTTTGAAAGTATTTTAGATTTGTATAGGTTGAACTCGATGGACTTCAGTCTTTTTTCAACCATATCTACTATGTTACTATTACATAATCGCATACCACACATTCCTTTTAAATGTATGTGGAGTGGTATTACGTAATTGTGAGCATGCGCAATTCGAGGTAGCAAATCTTGACAAGGTAGCTACAGGGCTGTATTTAACACAGGGCAAAAGGGGCCCAGTCTCTGTTGAGGGGCCCAAGAGTTGTTTTTTTTTATGGTTCATACCAGACTGCTGATGTGACATGGGGAACACACACATTCAGTCATAATGCTGTCACAGTCAAAAGTACTCTGCTTATATATTATTATTTTTTTAAAACTGTGCCAGACCGTGACGTTGTCATGTGACATGCCCAGCTATTGCCATGTGCTGTTTTAGATGTGCACTGTGCAGCACTGAATGCAAAGCCCTAACTCGGAATCCAGCCATTTCCACTGCATCAGAAAAGGTCCTACTGGGGTTACCACTGTTACCAGGTAACTGCTCTGGTTGTGGGGATTGTTTCTGGGTAGGGCTGACTGTAGGCGCATGCAGCAGAAAGCTGGAGCGGCAGGCACGTGAGGATTTGAGCATCTGTGCAGCTGCATACACTGCTCTCTTCAGTCTTGAGGCTGTGTGACTCATCTCACACTGTATCCATGCAGCCTTGGACAGACAGCATCCAGTCTACTGGTCCCCTTAGCCCTGCTCTTTCTGCTGTGGCCCTAAGATCAACTAACTGAAGTTTGTTAGGGGAACAGTGCTTTGTAGAAAGGTGTCAGTGGGAAGAATAAGTGAGTGCACACACGCCCCTCCCCATGCAGCATTGTCTAGTGCAGGGTGAGAGGGAACTTGTTCTTAGCAAAGAAGCAACATGTGCTGCTGTGGCTGATGTATAGTGTCATGCTGATACTTCACACAATGTAAGGTTTATTTTTATAGTTTTTATTTTCTCTCTGTCTCAGATTTTACAGCTTCCCATAGTAGTTCTGCTGTTCCAGTCAGTAAACTTATATTTGTCTGCACCTCCATGCTTCCTCCTCAGTCTTTACCTTGCTTTGCTCCTGTTGGCTGCCCTAAATCTCTTTAACCAGCTAACCACGCACCAGAATCACATGCAAAAGAATATTAAATGAATCCACAGCGGAGGAATTTATATATTTATTTACTTATTAGTTCTGCTTAGGTCCAGTTTCACATATTGCAATTTATTTAATTTTTTGTTTAAATGATTAGCCCAGCAGTGGATGATCCACCGCTGGGCTAATAATTAAAAAATAAGAATTGATTTAGTTGTTTTTTGGGATGTTGGGGTGGAGAGTGAAATTGCATGGGGTGGGGGGGGGGGGGGGGGCAAGAAAATTTGTGCCCAGGGTCCAGTCAATATTAAAGACGGCCCTGGGTAGCTATTATAGACAGAACCCCGGACAACCTATAGATCAGTGTTTCTCAATCTGCTGATGATTTCACCTATGCTCTAGTTCAGATATAATGAAAATCTGGCACTGATAGATGGCTGGGAACATGTCTCTCTCATAGGTCAATCTTAGGCCCCACCCTTGATCTCACTATTTATATTTTTTACAACTGAGCAGAAATTGTATCCCATTGGTTGCCAGTAACGTATGGGCACACACATAGTGATGATTTAACACCCCCATAGCTGCCTCCAAAGCATAATAGAAAATGTAAAGTGTTACGTAATTTTTGGCCATATTTGTAATGAATAGAGGCACAGTAGGTACTTTGTATTTACCTGGCAATTAGGGGACTTTAAAAATACTGGACATTTAACCCCTTCACTACCGGGGATTTCAGAGAAGAACTTGCCAAAAATACCAGAGAATTTTTAGCATCTTTGCTATCACTCCATTTAAACAGAAATAGAGCCTTGTTTTTTTATTTACCTGTAAAAACTATATATATATATTTCTTAAGTAGACAACCCAATGTATTGATCTAAGCCATTTGGTATATTTCATGCCACTATTTCACAGCCAAATGTGATTATAAAAAAAATGTTAACTTTTTCACAAACTTTGGATCTCTTACATACAGACTGCTTGTGCAATCAAGACAGAGATGATTGTAAAAGCTTCTCTGGGATCCAATTTGTTCAGAAATAGCAGACATACATGGCTTTGCCATTGGTTTTTGGTAATTGTGCTAATTGCAGCTGCACACCAAACTTCTATTATTTCTGGCAGTGAAGGGGTTAATCAGGTAGTTTGTAAGGTTAAAGGGACACTGAACCCAATTTTTTTCTTTTGTAATTCAGAAAGAGCATGCAATTTTAAGCAACTTTCTAATTTACTCCTATTATCAATTTTTCTTCGTTCTCTTGCTATCATTATTTGAAAAAGAAGGCATCTAAGCTTTTTTTTGGTTTCAGTACTCTGGACAGCACTTTTTTATTGGTGGATGAATTTATCCACCAATCAGCAAGGACAACCCAG